>NW_013673572.1:19579-28121 GCF_000517525.1 Limulus polyphemus
CCGGGCCATTACATTGGAGATAAACCCGACTCGCCAGCTCCGAAATTCAGAACTCCACCACAGAGCCAACTCGCTGCCTTAAATCGAGCTAGGCTTATTCAAATAATATATTTTACTCTTTAGACTTTAGAAACTTCCATGAAGTCAAAGAACTTTAAAACTTAAATGCTCTTGAAGGATTCTTGTATCATCTTACTTCTAGTTTCATTATTTAACTTCTTCTCAATTCTCAAGCTCTTCCCCTTTTTTTGTTCTACCCTCCCATCCCTCCCCTTTCCCCTTATCTTTTCACCTTTAGAAAAAAAAACCTTGTTTGTTTAGATTCAAAGCAGACAAATATTATAAGTTAAGACTAAACCTTACTTCTTCTCAAATTTATCAATTCTCAAGCTCTTCCCCTTTTTTTTCTACTCTCCCATCCCTCCCCTTTCCCCTTATCTTTTCACCTTCAGAAAAAAAAAAACCTTGTTTGTTTAGATTCAAATCAGACAAATATTATAAGCTTAGACTAAACCCCTTGTGGACTCTTTTCCTCTTAACATCTGAAAACATCATTGCTCAACTTTTTATGATTTATATTTAAATTTTCACTGGATAAATAACATTACTGAAAAAATAATCGATTTTTTTTTTAAATTTCCTCAAAGTAACAGTCTAAGGTATGCGTGTGTTTTTGTCAATTTGGATGACTAGCACTAGATGAGTGAATAACCTCTTTCATTTACCTAATCCGAGATAATACGAGTAAAGTTTCAAGCTTACAAGTCGAAAAGTGAAAATTATTTTAATCAGAACGAACTCCAACCTTTTTTTTGTTCCCGGCATGGCCAGGTGGATAAGACGCTCGACTCACAATCTGAGGGTCGCGGGTTCGAATCCGCATCCCACCAAACATGCTCGTTCTTTCAGCCGTGAGGGCGTTATAATGTGACGGTTAATCCCACTATTCGTTGGTAAAAGAGTAGCCCAAGAGTTGGCGGTGGGTGGTCATGACTAGCTGCCTTCCCTCTAGTCTTACACTGCTAAATTAGGGACGGCTGGCGCAGATAGCCCTCGTGTAGCTTTGCGCGATATTCCAAAACAAACAAATCAACCTTTTAAGCTTCAGTTAGACTCCAGTTGATTTGTTTAAATATTTTTATAATTACGTCTTTACCTTAGTTGCCATATTTTGAAGGGAGGTAATCCATTATACGATTTGTTTTTTTCTATTAAACCAACTACAGGAGCTTTGTTTGTTTGTTGTTGTTGTTTTTTCAAGATATTTGCAAGAAACAACTTACGGCCAGATTTAGTGGGGATTTTCACTGATTTCACTAGTATTCCATGTATTAAACTAAAAGGATTGAACTGTAAAATAATAAACAATACTCTGCCATCTAACATCGAAAGGTTAGTGGTAAGTTTCCGGAATTACAAAGTTAAAAATTCGGGGTTCGATTCCCCATCGTGGACAGATTGTAGATGGTCATTGTGTAGCATTGCACTAAAAAGAAAACGAACCCACAATCCATCTAACATATGATTCACAAAAGAGTAACGATTAAAAATGGCTGTTACTTTCATACTTATGCACTGAAAAAGTCCTTTACGATTTTGCAGAACTTTCCAGAATTTTCTTAATTCCATTTTTAAAGAAAAAAAACTTAAGATGAAGACTGTAAAATAAATTTCAAAGTGCCAATTCACATTTTAATTGAGATGTGTTTTTGACTATTCTTGTGTCGTTTAATTTACATTTTGTATCAAATTTTAATAAAATATTGACCATGGAAGGAGCTTCCATCGTTTTTTTTTTTTTGCTCGGTACTGTGAGTCTGGAATGTGTATTCTGTTATCGTAATTGATTTTCAAAAAAAAAAAAAAGGATACAGTTTCATGATTTATATGTGCATCACAGCGACTGACTTGTAACGCCTATCACTTAGGGTCATCGTGAATTATGTTTTACCAAGTAATAGGTAAAGGTCGCTTAAAAGGTCAGCGAAGATTTATTCTTATTTACCTAATCCTAAGTTAAACCATTTCTGTGTGAAGATAAAAAATGATTTTCTATTTCCTATCAGATGGCAAGTTCGATAATATCTTTAAGAATTAAAGAAATATCATTCCTTTAAGATAATATGTTCGATAACGTCGTATTAAAAGTATTAGTGATTCATGCTGTCCTAAATGACGTCGTTAAAGAAAATGAACATTAATCTATTTCAACTTAGAAACTACATTATATGGAGAACTTTGGAGTTTTATTAATACCTTTCCAATGCGAGTTTAAAGGTAAGTAACATGGAAAAAGTTCACGATTTATAAGTGGATTTGGAAAAGCTGGATAATATTGTTTGAAAAATTTTCAGGTTATTTTTTTTTTCTTATCTTTCGAAACTTCTGGTACATTATTCAGCTATACCATAGAAGATTGATGATACAAGAAACTCGAGGGGGTGAAATGGGGGAGGCTCGTTCCCAATCACACCTCAAGAAGGAACGTTTTCATTCATGCTATATGACATCTATTTTGGGATCCTACATACTTTGTAATTAATATTAATATTTCATAAAATGTCAAACGAAAAATCTAATATCAAGAACGTTATGTAACTTTCTTTAATGACGTCTTCTTATATAACGTGATTTTTTTTTAATTATGTTGATTTAGTTTTATTATACACACTGCAGAAAGCAAAGCTGTGGGCTGTCTGTTCTCAACTCGCCGCGGGTATCGAAACTCGATTTTTAGCATTAAAAACCGTTAGGTTTACCATTGAGCTACCGAGACGAGCTGTCATTTGATTTATTCATCTTCATTATCAAAGTTATTACTTAACAAAGAACTAGGAACCAATGGGGGGGGGGGATCATTTACCCCATGAAGAGGGAGGGGGAGCTGAGCTTGATGCAAGAAACCTACAATAGGGGTATAGATAAAATAATAGTGTCAGGCCTAACTGAAATTTTTATGTTAGAAATAAATTAAGAATAAGAAAACAGTAAATCTTTTAATCCATTTTTCTCCCGTGACATGGCCAGGTGGATAAGGCGCTCGACTCGCAATCTGAGGGTCGCGGGTTCGAATCCCCGTCCCACCAAACATGCTCGCCCTTTCAGCCGTGGGGGCGTTATAATATTACGGTCAATCCCACTATCCGTTGGTAAAAGAGTAGCCCAAGAGTTGGCGGTGGGTGGTGATGACTAGCTGCCTTCCCTCTATTCTTACACTGCTAAATTATGGACGGCTAGCGCAGATAACCCTCGTGTAGCTTTGCGCGAAATTCAAAAACAAACAAACTCTCCCGTGAAGACTAAATTTAAATATAACCTTATTCCCCTGGTTAATTGAAATGTTTTTATACTGTATATAAAAAGAAACGAATATCCATGGACACTACGAATATATCAAAAACTCTACAAATTGGAATATTTCCTTATTCTAAAAGAAACATGTCTTTAAATAGCTAAGTAGTTGGAATATTTTCCTATTGTTATGAGAAATAATTGCTTTAGTGGTGTTCAGAATATTTCTATAATTTATCAGAAACTTGTGTTTCCAAGGTTATTAGAAATATTTCTCAAATGCATCAGAATTCTTGTGTTTCATAACTATTTAAAATTTTTTCTGTAGTGGATCAGAATCTTCGTTAACTCGATCGAAAGGAGAAAAAAAATAGAAACATTATTATTTTATTTTCTTAAATAGTAAACCTCCCCCTGCCGTGGCCAGCAGTAAGCCTGAAAGCTTACAAAAAAAAATGTATTTCAATACCCGGTGTTTGGCACAGCACAGACAATCAATTTTGTACTTGCTTTGCCCTTAAAAGCCAATAAAAAGCAGACAATAAAATAATAAAGGTTCGTAAAGGTCACGTGGATTAAAGATATTTTTTTTTAGGCCTTAGCTATAAATTGACTTTGTATGTAATAAGTTGTCTTCCAAATGTACAAAACTTCGAGATCCGTCTGTTTACATTTTTAAACAATTTTTGGGTAACTAGTAGTAATTATTTTAGGAATACGCTGTGATAATATGTATGCGAACATTAGAATAAAACACAATTTTACTACGAAAATCTTACTTCTAAAATAGTAAAACTCCCCCTGCCGTGGCCAGCAGTAAGCCTGAAAGCTTACAAAAAAAATGTATTTCAATACCCGTATTTGGCACAGCACAGACAATCAATTTTGTACTTGATTTGCCCTTAAAAGCCAATAAAAAGCAGACAATAAAATAATAAAGGTTCGTAAAGGTCACATGGATTAAAGATATTTTTTTTAAGCCTTAGCTATAAATTGACTTTGTATGTAATAAGTTGTTTTCCAAATGTACAAAACTTCGAGATCCGTCTGTTTACATTTTTAAACAATTTTTGGGTAACTAGTAGTAATTATTTTAGGAATACGCTGTGATAATATGTATGCGAACATTAGAATAAAACACAATTTTACTACGAAAACCTTACTTCTATTTTCGTCACCTTCTCAGTTGTTCGTGTTTAGGCGAGTTTTAAACGAGTCTTAACAAAACGTTGTCTTTTTTTTTTTCACATGTCACGTCATTATATTCAGTACCTCAGAAAGATAACACTCAAGCTATTCAAGAGGTGGAAACGTGCGTGGTGTATCTGTGAGAGAAAGTTAATCATTTGAGTCATGTATAACCAAGACTAAACAATCACTGAAAGGTTTGTTTTGGAATTAAGCATAAAGCTATACAATGGACTATCTGTGCTCTGCTCACCACGGGTATCGAAACCCGGTTTCTAGCGTTGTGCCACTAGGGGGGGGGGCACTGAAAGGCAAATATAGCAACAATTTAATTAATAGTTACTTTAGACTGAGATGAAACTCAAAAGGTTGCAAAGTTTTAAGGAGTAGATTTGATAAACGCTTTATGAATGGAGTCTTTTTTTACAGGAAATATTGATACTGGACTTCTGAGAGTGTGCAGAGACAATAACTTATAACCAAAGACGTTTTAGTTATCAGAAAACAACAATAAAAAAACGATTAAAGTCGAAACTCATTGTAGAAATATTTTCATATTATTATCAATAGATTTAAGACATTAATAGTATAAAATAGAAGTTGATTTCGTTAATTTTTCTCTCTCATGCGAACGTGCGTTTTAGAGATAAAGTTTAGAATTTGAATCTTCACTCTTAACGATAAATTGAGCGACACGTGTGTCCGATTTTCAAAATGTAATATCACGAAAAGCGTAATTTGGAAAAAAAAAGAGGCGGATTTTAAATAATTCTACTCATAAGGTTACTGATATAACGTGTGTTTTTTTTTTTTTTGCTGCTAAACTCCAAAGCCGGCCTTTGAAACATGAGTTTCTGCTGACCCAAACCTGCATGAAGGGTCAGATAAAGAAATGACCTTCAGATTCAGTAAAGGTTCCGCTTCACGTTATTAAACACGAGTTTCTACTGATCAAACCTGCATGAAGGGTGGGATAAAGAAATGACCTTTAAATTAAATAATGTTTCAGTTTCACTTGGTTAAACATCAATTTCTCCTGACCCAAAATTGTATGATGAGCCAGATAAAGAAATGACAACTTAAGCTTCACACGAGTAAACATGAAACCCACATTTTGATCCATTTGATTTCCTTATTCTTTCACTTTCATAGTGCGTTTCACGTCCATATAGACAAAGGTTGTTTTGACATGAAAAACCAGCTGAACACATCTATATATGTAACAGCTATAGCTCATAAAGTAATATAAGTTATTAAGTAATCTAGGCTTAGCTATATCATGTTAGATTATTATTATTATTCAAATAAAAGCTGGAAATGTAGACATAATTAATTTATGGTATGAAATGTATCATATATAGGCATGGCCCTAGCTTTATCAAAAAAAAAATACTCAAGCTTTATCTGACGGTAGGGGTATCGGTCCATTTATCGAAAGGTCTAGAGGGGGTATGTTAGTACCTTAGTGCCTGGGTGGATAACATGGGGTTGGTGAAGTTACTTCACTGAACTGAGTTTGTTATCTCTATAAATCAGTGAAGTAACTTCACTAACCCCATGTTATCAACCGAGGCACTAAGGTACTTACTTACATATTCCTCAGTATTGATAGAGATAACAAACAGTGAAGTAACTTCACTAACCCCATGTTATCAACCGAGGCACTAAGGTACTTACTTACATATTCACTGAGTTTGTTATCTCTGTCAATAAATATTTAAGTAAGTACCTTAGTGTCTCGATTGATAACATGGGGTTAGTGAAGTTACTTCACTAGACTGAGTTTGTTATCTCTGTCAATAAATATGTAAGTAAGTACCTTAGTGTCTCGATTGATAACATGGGGTTAGTGAAGTTACTTTACTAGACTGAGTTTGTTATCTCTATCAATGAATATGTAAGTAAGTACCTTAGTGTCTCGGTTGATAACATGGGGTTAGTGAAGTTACTTCACTAGACTGAGTGTGTTATCTCTGTCAATAAATATGTAAGTAAGTACCTTAGTGCCTCGGTTGATAACATGGGGTTAGTGAAGTTACTTCACTAGACTGAGTTTGTTATCCCTATCAATGAATATGTAAGTAAGTACCTTAGTGTCTCGGTTGATAACCAGGGGTTTGTGAAGCAATTTTACTGGACTGAGTTTGATGTGTGAATAAATAGATAGGTGGCGGGAAGTTTCTGGTTTAGGGGCCGTATGTGATATGTTGTACAATTATTTATCACTTAATATTCATTAAACTTTAGTTTCACGTAAATTTTCTTGTTTTTAATGGTGTTTTATGTTTTAATTTTCGAAATAAGGAGTGTTCAGCAGATAACAGCAGATTTTAGAGTTCTTGATTATTTAACTATTTTTTGGTTTTGTTTTCTTTAAAATAAATAATAATAATCTTCAACCCACGCGCCACCTATCTACTTTCAGCGAACTAATCCTGCCTTAAGGCTGATGAACTGTGACACAAACTGGGAGCGAGATTATTTATTTATGAAACTAAATCTTGCTCTTTTTTTGTACGTTTCTTCGTAGTTCAGAATGTTTTGTATAATTTCAATAAACAGCTTGATCACGTTCTATTTATTTGTTAATATTAAGTTTTTCTGTTTCTTTTCTCAGTATATTTCTGTCTATTGTTGTTCACTTGTTATTCTTTTTCTGTTTTTGGTTCCTACTAAATTTTACTTCTGTTTCTGTGGTTCCCTGTTTGTATTAATTTATGATTTTGTTCCCTTTTATTTCGTCTATAATTTTATTTAGCTTTTCTCCCATTTCATCACCTTATTCCCCATTTTGTTCTTCATACTCATTTTCTGTATGCTTTCTTTTTATCCTCTCTATTCTCTCACTCGAGATGAGGTAAAATCGCTCCATCTAGCTGATAAGAACTGCATTTTATAATAAATGCTACATTTAGAAACTGTTTAAATCACTTAACTCATCACTTAGCTCGAAGTCAGGGATTGAGTAGGCTATGAATCATGCACGGGTTGCATATATCTAGGAATATATGCAACTTGTGCATGATTCATAGCCTACTCAATCCCTGACTTAGAGCTAAGTGATGAGCGAAAGGTGTTTGACCTAAGTGACCATTCAAACGGAACTGCTAGGACAGTTCCGTTTGAATGGTCACTTAGGTCAAATATCTTTCGTTAGACTCTAGTAGCGTGATTATCGACTACAGTTTGATCTGGCATACTTTGTGGGTAATTTCAAAATGTCTGAATTGGATTTACACAACTCTGCTAAATTTTTACTAGTATATATGAAGACTAAGGATGACTTTAGTATAATACCAATAAATTCACAGGAACCTTTCCCATAAACATATTGAAATGAATATGATAAACTAATTTTTAATATTAAATATTACACGACAAAGCCGATAAGTGAAAAGAAACTCCTGGACCCTAACATGAACAGTAGTCTACTCTACCAACTAAGCTATCTAACAGTACTCTAATAACCAAGTTATCCAACAGTACTCCACCAAATAAGCTATCTAACAGTACTCTACCAACTAAGCTATCTAACAGTACTCCACCAAATAAGCTATCTAACAGTACTCTACCAACTAAGTTATCTAACAGTACTCCACCAAATAAGCTATCTAACAGTACTCTACCAACTAAGTTATCCAACAGTACTCCACCAACTAAGTTATCCAAAAGTACTCTACCAACTAAGCTATCCAACAGTACTCCACCAACTAAGCTATCCAACAGTACTCTACCAACTAAGCTATCTAACAGTACTCTACCAACTAAGCTATCTAACAGTACTCCACCAAATAAGCTATCTAACAGTACTCTACCAACTAAGCTATCTAACAGTACTCTAATAACCAAGTTATCCAACAGTACTCCACCAACTAAGTTATCCAACAGTACTCTACCAACTAAGCTGTCTAACAGTACTCTACCAACTAAGCTATCTAACAGTACTCTACCAACTAAGCTATCCAACAGTACTCCACCAACTAAGCTATCTAACAGTACTCTACCAACTAAGCTATCCAACAGTACTCCACCAACTAAGTTATCCAACAGTACTCTACCAACT
>NW_013673572.1:28989-32838 GCF_000517525.1 Limulus polyphemus
AGTGTTTTACTTCAAACAATACTATGTGATATACAATGGATCACACGATGTTTTACTTCAAACAATACTATATGATATACAATGGATCACACGATGTTTTACTTCAAACAATACTATATGATATACAATGGGTCACACGATGTTTTACTTCAAATAATAGTATATGATATACAATTGGTCACACGATGTTTTACTTCAACAATACTATATGATATAAAATGGGTCACACGAGGTTTTACTTCAAATAATACTATATGATATACAATTGGTCACACGATGTTTTACTTCAACAATACTATATGATATACAATGGATCACACGATGTTTTACTTCAAACAATACTATATGATATACAATAGATCACACGATGTCTTATATGAAATATAACAAAAGACACAGTTACTTTATATACACTTAATAATGTTTGTTTTATAAAATAAATGTAAAAATTCCATTGTGTAAAGTTCTAATACAATAAAATCTATCTAAGCATTTTATCATCAACATCTCTTGCAATTTCTTTTAGGGCTGAAATAGCCTGTAGAAAGAGCATTTTATCAGTATTGGATACATTATAAAATAAAACAGACGATCTCCTTTATAAATGTGAAACATTTGCCTATTTATTCGAGTAACAACTGTCTTTTATCTTTGTGATAAAAGTTCCTTTCTTGAAACGTTATACATCTAAGAATTCTTATGGTCTTCAGGCTCTATAGTACCGCAGCAATGTTCCTTGTACAAACTCATATTCATGCACTTTAAACACAACCATTATATTTGAATTATAGTGACATACAAGTGTTCCCGGAATAAATAATAATAAAAAAAAGATGGAGAAAATAATCATGGACATATTTCAACAAAGTTTGTTGTTACGACGATGTTATGAGTTTCTCATAACGTTAAAGCTTCTTTTTTTTTTCTTGCATCATCTGCTCTTCTCTAAGAAGATTTTTCTTTCAACGTTCCTAGCATACGTCCGTGAATATATCGAAAAATAACAAAAAAACATCAACTACGATTTGTGAGACAAGTATTGAAATGTAATTGTAAAAATTGTTCATTTCAAAACCTCTTTTCAAAACTTCAAGAAAAAAACAAACAAAAAAAAACATCTCATTTTTTGGTTAATACTCTAGGGATTTTAAAAGGGAGTCCAGAAAGTTTTATTACGTTTCCAAAATTATAACGTTGGCTATCATTGCGTGTAATGTGTAGACTTAGTTACTACACCAGGAGTTTATACCCTCATTAGGATATTACATTTCACAGATATTGTTAGTCCGAATATAAGGCGAGCGTCACATTTAAACGGGTGTTTGACGTCACGTTGCCCCCCCCCCCAGTAGCATAGCGGTATGAAATAATAATATTTTTAAGTATTGTTGGTTTCAATTATTACTTTCTTTAAGAGTGGTTGGTCTAATAGTGTGAAGTGTTTATTTCATAGTATGCCACCACCACCACCCCCAGTGGCACAGCGGTATGAATAATAATATTTTTAAGTATTGTTGGTTTCAATTATTACTTTCTTTAAGAGTGGTTGGTCTAATAGTGTGAAGTGTTTATTTCATAGTATGCCACCACCACCACCCCCAGTGGCACAGCGGTATGAAATAATAATATTTTTAAGTATTGTTGGTTTCAATTATTACTTTCTTTAAGAGTGGTTGGTCTAATAGTGTGAAGTGTTTATTTCATAGTATGCCACCACCACCACCCCCAGTGGCACAGCGGTATGTCTGCGGACTTACGACGCTAGAGTCCGAATTTCGATACCCGTGGTGGGCAGAGCACAGATAGTCCATTGTGTAGCTTTGTGCTTAATTACAAACCAACAATTGGCGTGACGTATATTTATGTATCCGTACATTACATACGTCTATAAGGGTATATATATATCACATCCTTTTTATAAAGACAATATATCATACTTTTAGATATGAGTACAGTGTATTCATCGCGTATTTTATATAGCTATTTATATGTCATATACATTTAAATATAATTTTATAGCTCGATATAATATACTTCTGTATAGGCATATACATCATACATTTTGAAACGAGTATATATATAAAAATATCCCGCCACACCCTCATAATCCTCTCCAAGATGTGTGTGTGTGTGTGAATGAATATTGTAGTTATTTTCATGTTTCTATCATCTTTCAGTTCGATTTGGATTTGTTCACGTTATTTTCAATTGTCTGAGAATAAAACAAAAATGAGTATTTGGTATAATATTCCCTCTGGTGACACCAGCAGTAACTACAGATAACCTAAAGAAGCAATAGTGGATCCTGTAATGATGATGATGATGATTCTCCCTCTCGTGACACGAGCAGTAACTACAGCTAACCTAAAGAAGCAACAGTGGATCTTGTGATGATGTTGATGATGATGAGTCTCCCTCTTGTGACACTAGCAGTAACTACAGATAACCTAAAAAAGCAGTAATGGATTCTGTGATGATGACGATGAGTCTCCCTCTGGTGACACCAGCAGTAACTACAGATAACCTAAAGAGGCAACAGTGGACCCTGTGATGATGACGATGACTCTCTCTCTCTCTCTCTCTGGTGACACCAGTAGTAACTGCAGATAACCTGAAAAAGCAGTAGTGGATCCTGTAATGATGATGATGATTCTCGCTCTCGTGACACCAGCAGTAACTACAGCTAACCTAAAACTGGTGACACTGGAAGTAACTATAAATTATGTAATTACACGCAAGTGAGCGATAGCTGCAAAGTTCCCCTAGTGACACCAGCATTAACCAATAAACAGCTGAAGAAATCAAAGAACTTATTTCGTAATACTTGAAGTTAAAACTGAATTATTCTTAACTTTAGTCCTTGTTCCCTTACCAAAGCAGTTTCGAAAACTGAATTATTCTTAACTTTAGTCCTTGTTCCCTTACCAAAGCAGTTTCGAAAACTGAATTATTCTTAACTTTAGTCCTTCTTTTCCCTTACTAAAACAATTTCGAAAACTGAATTATTCTTAACTTTAGTCCTTGTTCCCCCTTACTAAAACAGTTTCGAAAACTGAATTATTCTTAACTTTAGTCCTTGTTCCCTTACTAAAACAGTTTCGAAAACTGAATTATTCTTAACTTTAGTCCTTCTTTTCCCTTACTAAAACAATTTCGAAAACTGAATTATTCTTAACTTTAGTCCTTGTTCCCCTTATTAAAATAGTTTCGAAAACTGAATTATTCTTAACTTTAGTCCTTGTTCCCTTATTAAAACAGTTTCGAAAACTGAATTATTATTAACTTTAGTCCTTGTTCCCCTTATTAAAACAGTTTCGAAAACTGAATTATTCTTAACTTTAGTCCTTGTTCCCTTACTAAAACAGTTTCGAAAACTGAATTATTATTAACTTTAGTCCTTGTTCCCTTACTAAAACAGTTTCGCGCTATCATCAATTCGGTATAGTTTTTAAGCTAGAGAAACAAAAGAAATATAATTCTTTAACACACAATACATCTAATTCCAGTCTACATAAAACTGCTTCTGTATTTCGTGGTGTATAAACATCTCTACTACATCAGGAGTCTCTTCATGTCATACTTTTTTTTTTCATTTCCTTTTTACACAGTTAATATTGATCAGGAGAAAGAAAAATCATGGCTGTCAGCGAATTTTATGGCGTTTTGAAGTAACTAACAGAATATGTTACGTGTTAATAGACAAAGGAGTCTTTTCAAGCATTGATTTGTTTTTTTTTCCTCAGATAAATTCGAGAAAAAAAAACGTGTATTTTCCATTCGCATCGAAGAAACAAAATCAAATCAAAAATATTTGCTGTATACGTTTTTTTTTTCTTTTTTTATTTCTCA
>NW_013673572.1:33017-35151 GCF_000517525.1 Limulus polyphemus
GTACATAAAAGTATCAGAAAAAAAATATATATTAAGTTTGAAATTTATATGGAGTCTGACTATACGGATAAAACTGTAATAGCTTTAGGCAAAAAAAAGTAAGGAACGTTTTCCAAAATAATCCTACTCTTATGTATAGAATTTCAAAATTGCTTTGTCCCTTTCCACATTTCCTTCTATTTTTTTTTCCACACATTTCATACCCCCCTCGGTATGTCTGCGGACTTACAACGCTAGAAAAATGGTTTCCATACCAATGGTGAGAAGAGCACAGGTAGCCGATTGTGTAATTTTGCGCTTAACTACAAACAAACACATTTCATAAATTAATGTACAATTAGATTCACTTAAAATTTTGAAGATTAGCAAAAGATTAACAGGTAGATTAAGATCTGAAGATTAACAGGTAGATTAAGATCTGAAGATTAACAGGTGGATTAAGATCTGAAGATTAACAGGTGGATTAAGATCTGAAGATTAGCAGGTAGATTAAGATCTGAAGATTAACAGGTAGATTAGGATCTGAAGATTAGCAGGTAGATTAAGATCTGAAAATTAACAGGTAGATTAATATCTGAAGATTAACAGGTAGATTAAGATCTGAAGATTAACAGGTAGATTAAGATCTGAAGATTAGCAGGTATCCTTTCTGTATTGGCCCGGCATGGGTTAGGGAGCTCGACTCGCAATCTGCGGGTTCGAATCCCCGTCCCATCGAACATGCTCGCCCTTTCAGGCGTTATAATGTTACGGTCAATCCCGCTATTCGTTGGTGAAAGAGTAGCCCAAGAGTTGGCGGTGTGTGTGGTGATGACTAGCTGCCTTCCCTCTAGTCTTACACTGCTAAATTAGGGACAACTAGCGCAGATAGCCCTCGTGTAGCTTTGCGCGAAATTCAAAAACAAACAAACAAACACGCTGCGAACAGCGGGAAAAAAAGAAACATGGCGGTGAAAGTGGTTCAATCCATTAAAAACAGAAGATGTGTCTCAAACACCGCGAAGTTGCAAGCCACGTAGCACCTTTGATACTTGACAATTAATCCTTTACCCAGATCTTGATCTATTGAAATTTGAGAAGAAATTAATATGATTTTACTCGCTCGAACGGAAAGAGAAATGGAAAACGAAGGAACTAAATAATAGTCAAATTGTTTCATCTTCGAACCGTGATGTTTATAATCTTAAGTCAATGATGACTGTGACGCAAGAGACAATTCATTCAAAGAAGGAGGTTGTATTAATTTTAATTTCTAATTTCAGCGAATTTAATGGACAGCTGTTCGTAAAAGCGAGATAATAAATAACTTATAGCTTATTATCATATTTAACTTTAGATGGTTAAACTTGGACCGCGCTTAGACGAGAGCAGCAAGTTGAATATAAGGCCAGCTAGGTCAATAGTTGGAAAAATCAGAAACATTAGCCTATATGACCTTAACTGCGGAAAGTGGTTAGATTAAGCGTTTAGACCCACACTTTTACACTTTTTCATTACGAAATATGATTTCATCTGGTCACCACCCACACTTTTACACCTTTTCATTACGAAATACCGTTTCATCTGTTCACCACCCACACTTTTACACTTTTTTCATTACGAAATATGATTTCATCTGGTCACCACCCACACTTTTACACTTTTTCATTATGAAATACGGTTTCATCTTTTCACCACCCACACTTTTACACTTTTTCATTACGAAATATCGTTACATCTGTTCACCGCCCACACTTTTACACTTTTTCATTATTAAATACGGTTATATCTTTTCACCACCCACACTTTACACTTTTCATTACGAAATGTGATTTCATCTATTCACCACCCACAATTTTACACGTTTTCATTACGAAATACGGTTTCATCTGTTCACCACCCACACTTTTTCATTACGAAATATGATTTCATCTGTTCACCACCCACACTTTTTCATTACGAAATACCGTTTCATCTGATCACCACCCACACTTTTACACTTTTTCATTGTGAAAGACGGTTTCATCTGTTCACCTTTCAGGCTAGATCTCGTATTCGAGTTTACTTCGTCCTGCGGTTGTGAAATTTGAACACACCAATACAGCTTCCACACCAAATGCCATTTTAAAGTAAAAGGTGACTTAAATATACCTTC
>NW_013673573.1:0-9219 GCF_000517525.1 Limulus polyphemus
TAGAGGATTTGTTGCTCTCACTTACAAACTTGTGGAGGATTTGTTGCTCTGACTTACAAACTCGTGGAGGATTTGTTACTCTGACATACAAGCTTGTGGAGGATTTGTTGCTCTCACTTACAATCTTGTGGAGGATTTGTTACTCTCACTTACAAGCTTGTAGAGGATTTGTTGCTCTCACTTACAAACTTGTGGAGGATTTGTTGCTCTGACTTACAAACTCGTGGAGGATTTGTTACTCTGACATACAAGCTTGTGGAGGATTTGTTGCTCTCACTTACAAGCTTGTAGAAGATTTGTTGCTCTCACTTACAAGATTGTGGGGGATTTGTTACTCTGACTTACAAACTTATGAAGGATTTGTTGCTCTCACTTACAATCTTGTGGAGGATTTGTTGCTCTGACTTACAAGCTATAGGAAAGTTTGTTGCTCTCACTTACAAAATTGTGGGGGATTTGTTACTCTGACTTACAAGCTTGTGGAGGATTTGTTGCTCTGACTTACAAGCTTGTGGAAGTTTTGTTGCTCTGACTTACAAACTTGTGGAGGGTTTGTTGCTCTCACTTACAAGCTTGTGGAGGATTTGTTGCTTTGCATTTTAAGCTAGTGGGCGATCTAATGATTTGAGTTTTAACCTAGTAAAGAGTCTGTTATTTTGAGCTATAAATAGTGGAGGATTTGATTCATTGAGTTACAAAAGATAGCTAAGAGCAAGTTTCTAGAATTATAAGCTAGTGGTGGGTTTGTTACTTTGAATTACAAGCTAGTGGAAGGTTTGTTGCTTTGAGCCATAAGTTTCTGAAATGATACAAATTAAAATTATATACTCATAAAAGATCTACTGTCTTGAATAACATATAAATGGAAAGCCTAATACTAGTTGCACTAAAAGGGAAGCTCCTGCCATATTAAAGAGTCGTCTAAACATTTTTCTATTGCATAGTCTGAATTTTGGTTCACAATTACACAGCTTACCAATTTCACATTGTTGTCCTGATTCACCAGGAGGACAACTACAGTCTCCTGTAATATAATGACAAGGTTGGCCATCCTTACATTTACATTCCTGCATGCAGTGTTTCCCATAAAACCCAAAAGGACAAACTGAAAATAAACAAATGATACATATATAATTAAAATGTATAGCCTTTAAAACATTAGCAGCTTGTTGTGTTTTGTTGATACAAATTAACACAGAAACTGGAAAAAACCTTTGATGTACATTACGAGATAGTCAAGAAGAAAAATAAAGCTAAGACCACTTGTTACTGCATAAGATGCAGATCACACTCATGAAAACTTTATTTAAGATAATATAGAATTAAATGAATTCAACCTTTTTTGGGTTCTTTTTTCATCTTACTTATTCCTTATTTCAACAAAGCTATACATGGTAATGTTTGCGATAATTCTGAAATTACTGTAAGTATTTTCATGAAATTTGGCAAGCTTTTATTTTAAGTATTACAAGTTTGTTTTACACAAAAAATTCAGAATTTTTAATAAAGTATTTCTATAAAGGTGTGTCTGTGAATTTGCAAAGCCTTTACTGAGTCAGTATGGGTGAAAGGAGACTTTCATGATAAAACTGAAATATTTCCATATTTCATTTGGATAACCTTTAGAACTTCCTAAATTAATATCAAAGGTTTTTCAGTAAAATATTATGTTTTATCTCCACTCTAACCCTAACTGTAGGAAAATCATCAATGAAACAGAATCAATAATACTTTTTTTCTCTAGAATGACTGTAGATTGTAACAGATAATAACAATTATTTATCCAAATAGACTGAGCTTCAAGCCTTTTCAGATCTGTTTACTATCAGTTTTATTACTGTACATTAAGTGTACTATTCACCTCCTAGGGGTGGAAAGCTATGAAACAGTGGCAGAGAATAGGGTAAATGAACTATCACTCACGATCAGGATACAAATCAAGCAACAAAAGTAGCTCAAGCTTATCTCTTGAAATGTTTTTAATTGATGTTTTCTTATCTAACCTAAAAAGTTTCTAATTTTTACATTTTAGTTAGTTTTTATTAAAATATATATAATAATAATTGAAAACATATACATAAAAAACAAGAAATTTAGGACTTGCATTAGGTTTGAGGCCTATTCGTACTAGGGAGCTTGCTTCGATAACATTACTTTTTCACATTATGTTGGTTGTCTACAAAGTAACACGATGCTTTCAAATATGCATATCAGAACACAAAAAGTTTATCAGGCACTAGAACAGAATGTCCCGAAACTACTGTAATTTAACTGGTTTTCTAACTAAGAGATAAATATGTTAAAAAACTTCCATTAACTACTGGTCTACTTATAGCTGCCATAATGGATTAACTGTACAGGAATTTTGTAAAGGAAAATATGCTCTTTCTGTTGGTTATAAACATATCCAATAGCAATTTGAGCAAAAAATTATAAACATGTCTTGAAAGACAAAGTGAGGTGGAAGAGAAAAAAAGGAACAGAGCAATGACGATTTAGAATTTATTTAAATATTTCTTTTAAGGTTAAGAAATTAAAACTTAGATAATATAAAGAGTTGAATTTTAAACTACATTTTGTTGCCAAGCTTATTGACATACATTGATAATAAAATTGTTGAATTAAATTTTTACTTAACTCTGTAAAAGGTCATGACATATGTATTTTCACCCAGCTGTTAGCACAGGGTTAAATAATTATGTTTCGTTAAACAGCTCCTAAACCTTATATTTGATGCATTTGTAATATTCTGTTAAAAATTAAACAAAAAAAATCTAATTGGCACACATTAACCTATCCTCAGGGTTATTAATAGGAATTACATTTACATGTCAATACAAATAGTATAAGTTTCTGTGGTGATTGGTACTGTATTAGGTTTTCATGGATTGTAGCTGTACCGAGTGTAGGAGTAGATGACATTAGGATCTATTTGCTGAAGCCTTCGCTACAGCACAGATACGAAACATTGTCACTTGTACACTTCAAGTAGATGCAATCCGTAAAGCACACAGTCTAAAAATCCTCTAAATTGTTGATTGTACTGAATAGTTTGTAATGAAAGCATCTGTCGATTTTTGTTTCGAACATACCTTTTTCACAATATCCTCCCTTATAACCTGGTTTACAGTGACAATGACCAGTCACTGGATGACATTTTGCTCCATTCTGACACCCACAAAGCTTCTCACAGTTTGTACCATAGAACCCTTTTGGACATACTGTAAAGAGCCACATAGTATGAATACGTAAGTGTTTTACACACACAATTTCAGCAATATTCAGTTAGTCAAGTATTATTAATTTTCTATATTTGACAAACGTGTCAGTCAGAAATGTAATGTATGATTTTAATGATACACATAAAGAGTTTTTAAGGGAAATTTTTGGTTTTTCCCTTTTTTAACACATATTGTCATTTTTTAGTTTTTTATTGAAGTTCCATAAATCTTCCTAGAGTTTTGTTTTTAACTTTATGATATATATAGTTGTAATGAATTTTTTTTCTTATAAAAATCGAAATTCTTTTTCAATCACAGAAAAAGTATTTCTACACTGTGTACATTCAATATATTGGTTAAACATTGTGTAAAATAAAAGAAAAACAAGATGCATGGTCAAATATTTAGTTGAAGTACAAACTGGCTTTCGAGAAAATCATCTATTATGTTCACACTTACATGCATTTTGCCAGCTATATGATCCAAAAAAATATATTACCTTTGGTACAAAAAACAAGAGGGAATCCTCAATAGCCTTTTAGGCAGGATTAGAATAAATTTATCTGAGACTTTTTTTCCTTTTCATTAGCAATATTTTTGTGCACCAGCAATACCAAGCATGAGGTGCACATATACCCGATTCAGTTTTATTACTCATCAGGATCTCTACCAGCCTACCCTCAAATTAAAATTATTTTAGGCAGGATTAGAGTAAATTAATCTATGAAACCTTGGGCTTGGTCAAATACATCATTCGAAAAGGTTTGACTTCCTGAGTCCAAAAATATTTTAGATCTCAAATCAGTCTGGAGTTATGAGTTAAAAGTTTGTACTTGAAAAAAAAACAAATAAAAAACAACTCAGAACAACTCTTGGAGCAGCTATGCTGTGGCTAAAAATTACTCAGTACTTTTTAGACAAAAATGTAAAGCATTAGATCAACTATTCTGGAAAAGAAGAAAAAACAAGGATACCAATAATAAAGTCAAAAATGTAAAGCATTAAACCTAATTTTGTAAAAGAAAACAAAACCAAAGAAGACATAGTTATCAACAGCAAAGAAAGAAATGTGCAGCATCAAACGTCTTGCAATATGAAGTCTTAAAGCTAGAAAGCCTACTATTTTTAGAATTATGTTACAGTACTTTGTACTTGAAAGGGGCTGTACTGCTTGATTTTAAACAAGTCTTTGGAAACAACTGACATAAATCTATAACAATAAGTTTAAAAAACAAACTTATTCAACATTAATTTAAATTTTAATATATGAAATACCACTGTTTTTATAAAGACTACTGATTTATTGGGAGTTTCAATTTCATCTGAAAAGTAAGTGGTTGAATTTTACCCAAAACTAAAAGATACTTCACACTATTTGTAAGATTTGATAGCCTCATCATCTAACACATTACTTACATTTGTCACAGAGTTTACCATAATAACCTCCGGGACAGTGACATTTTCCTGACTTTGGATCACAGGATGCTCCATTCATACAGTGACATTTAGCTTTACAATCCTTACCCCAATGACCAGGAGGACAGCCTGGTGGAAAGCAAGAACAAAATTGCTTTTAAATCTTTTAGAGTAATTATAAAAAAAAGTAAGTACTATTTACATTTAGGCAGTTGAATCCTGATGAATATTAAAAGTATATAGCTTTTCTGTTCAAAAATATTCACATAAAAAATTGTCAATGCTGGCTGCTGAAAAATTAATGTTCTCTTAATTAGATTAATTAATCTAGTTTTCTCTAGTATTTACTACCTCCAGTCACAAGATGTTTACTTTAAATGACTTTATAAATGTTTAAGACTTACAATATCACTGTATTTTAAACAACTCTGAACATGTAATATACTGTAAATGAAGTTTTATAAAAAGTTATGTTGTAAGTTTTACCTCCAACACATGATGGACCAGCATTTTCTGGACAAATGCAAGTACCAGTCACATGATCACATCGAGCTTCTACCCCACAACTACACTTATGTTGGCAGTCTTGACCATAGAAGTCATCAGGACAGGGTCGATCACAGAATGTTCCTCGCCACCCAGGAGCACAGGTACAAGCTCCACTGATGTGATCACAAGTTGCACCGTTCTCACAGGAACAGTCAAGTCGGCAACCGCTGCCATACTTTCCTGGTGGACATGCTGAAATATGTAAGAAAACAACAGAAACACCTAGAGTATTAACTCTTAATTTTCAGTAAAACAGCTGCACATAAGAAATCTAAACACAGCAATTTTAAACAAACAATTCCAAGTTTCTATACAGATAGAAATATAAAAAACTAAAACTGTTCACTCCATTTTGCACAAAAAACAAGCATTTTCCCTTTATTTTATAATATTCTTTAACACAGATTTGCACACAACTTATGTGCTTGGAAAAGAAATGAGACAAAAATTGGAATAATTATTCCAGAAGAAAAGCTTTCTACTAAACTATAATTGATTCATGATTGGGAAACCGAACTTTAATAATGAAGATGAAGACAGTTGCTAAAACATAAAACGTTTTATTTACAAGGTTAGAACGTTTCGGAATAACTTATTCCATCTTCAGCAAAAATCTGAAAATTGTGTTACAAAGATAATTATAATATAATACCATAATTATTAGCTTAGTTGGTTATTAGGAAAAATGGTAAATGGACAGATGAAACAATGTTAATATATATATCTATATATATATATTACACTTAGTGCCACCCCGCTTTAAGCTGATTCATTATAAAGCTCTTGTCTCCTTGAGAGATTTTTTTTTTCACGAGAGAGCTTCTGTTTAATAAAAGAATGCAACAAAGAACATAGAATAATAACATGCAATTTTGGAAGAAAGTATCAAACAGATCACCCATATAATGGACCAATACAGGTAGAATGACCCAGAGTGGGAACGCAGCATCAATGCAAAGAGAATCATGCTCAGCGGTACTGCCTGTTACAAAGAAATGCTCCATGAGAGGTGATGCCAGGCAGTTAACCTCACAAGAAGTCGTCTTTAAGAAGAAGCCGTCACTGCATAAGGAAGAGTCACAGCCTAGCCCTTCCCACACGTAACCTGTCTTACATCATCTCCCACCGCTGCTGTGTTATGTTGCTTCCTGTACAGTTTGTAGGTTAGTATTCCAGGCTACATTTAAATTTCTTATTTTTATTTCATCACTTTTCATTTAGTTAATATGTGTCAATAAATCACGTATGCTCGGTGGAGTGAAACAGAGCAGTTACGTAATCACAGTGGGGGTCCCACATGTATACGCACCTCTTGCTTTCCTTTGATTGTTGTCATTGTTTAAACAATTTTACAGTAACAATTAATCCTTTTATCTTTATTCCATAAATTTTCATTGTGTGTGTAAGTCATATTGCATGCCATAAGTACGTACTGTTGAACTGACTGAAGCATTTGTGTGTAGTAGCAGGCTGGCACAGCAGTGACATGAATGGTTTAGGCCTACCCACTCTTCCGTTTCTTTACTTTATGTTGACTAAACATTGACTAAATGTTAAAAGTTTCTTACAGTAACATGATGCTGTTGAGGCTCATATAAATAATGTAGTCAAAAAAGAAAAATGTTCATAAGGAAAAATAAAACTTACGTGAATTTAAGGTAAATTTTGAGGCTGTAGTTGTCAGCTGTTCACTTATGCCTGGCAGTGTTGCAGTGAGTTTTACCATAGCAACCAGCTCATTACCACTACAACCTCATATTACCATTTCAATCATCATTATAGGTTGCTCTTTTTTTTCTTTCTGTGATGAGAAGAGCCAAATGATGTCCACTGCTTCACGTACCTGCTGCCTTCCACCCTGGGCTCAGCACCAGTTTGTGAATCAACAGCAGTTTGATGTGTTTCTTTGTTTTTTAAGACTGTTTGTGTTCATTTACTTTAATAAATAATACTGTACTGTAACAATTTATGTTTACCAGTACCTAAATAAAGCACTTATACAACATTAACAGGTAAATAAAAATGCCTTTAGTCACATATCTGCATATTTATAATGTTAAAATGATCCTGTTTAGAGCTGATTCGTTTAGAGCTCTGTTCTCAGGAACCCTTCTTGAGCACTAAACAGGGTATTACTGTACCAGGTTTTTCATGCAAATTACAATTAAAATACAACCTTTATTACCCTAAAATATTTACAAATGCACAATCTACCATAATCTATGGATTTCTCAAAACTAAACTTATCCTGAACTTGAACTAAAGGAAGTCTTTATAATAATTTATGTTCAGACTACATCAAGTTACTTACGCTTCTCACAAGATGGCCCTTGCCAGCCTGGAGAGCACTGGCAGTCACCAGACACCCGATCACAATCTCCACCGTGTTTACATTGGCAGAGATATTTGCAGTTTGGACCATGTGTCCCCGGTCTACATGCTAAAATCATTAAAATTAAACAATGCAAGTTTATTACTTTATTAATAATAAAGCTCAAAACTGACTCCCAGAGAGTAAAGTTTTTTTTTTCATTTCACAGACATTATATACTGAAATAACTCTACAGAAACTGCAATACAACAAGATTAAACTTAAGTAAATCTATTCTCTGAATGCTGTATTTATATTATAGTGAAGAATATAACATTCTAATACGTGACTTTTTTTCACCCAGAAACTCGTAAGAATTTACAAGAAAGCAACTATGTAAGTAATTTGGAAAATCACAAGTCTATTTTACTACAAGTAACAGCAAAGAAAAATCTACAGAAATTCATTATTTCTCTCTTCACACTAACAGTAGGCATATTTTGTGTCTTTTGAATATAAACCAGTCCTTGTTTTACAGCTTAAATCCATATAATACTATGATTTGGGGGGTGGGGGGGGGGGCTGGCCCCCCTCACTTTGAAAATTACTCTTAGGAAAAGCAGATAAATGCATAAAATTTAATATAGAACCCAAGAGATTTTGGGGCCCTAAGGCAAGCCCTGGACCCTGGCCATAATGGGTGCATCTGTGGTGCACATTTCCTTCTTTTACTCGATCAAATAAACCTTGGGTCCTCTCACTTTAATTTGCCTTCTGCACCACTGCTTACTACAGTTAAAATACAAATTATCTTTTCTCTTCTATATGTAAGGTAAATATCAGTTGTTGCTTTTAACCAATCAAACCAAATATATGTATTAATTCAGTTACTAAATGTTTATTAATCTCAGGAGGTCTCATTTCCTTTAAAGTGTAAAGAAATTTGCTGTCAAATGTCTACAAATATTTACTTTAATTGTGATTACATTCTAAAAAAAAGCAAGATAATTTTCAAGTTGAATTGGGTGTCTTTCATAAGGCTGAAAAGATGATAAATGGATCAATATATACAACTTAGCAGCCTCATAAGATTTAAACATTACAAAACATTATCATATTTCAAGCCACAATAATTATTAATTTTAGTAATCTAGCACAGATAGATTTTATATTGAAAATCTCTATCATCAAATACATTCATAAAATTTTAAAAGGACAAAAAGGAGCTTATTAACCCATCAAGGATGTCCCTTCCAGATCCCAACTATAACCACCCCTTACTACTCTTGTATTCATCCAATCTTTTCTTGAACACAATAAAATTTTCTGCCTCCACCACCCTTGAAAGCAGCTCATTCCAAAGCCAACCACCCTGTTTGTAAAGTAATCTGTCCAAACTGCAGACAACTCATACACTGCTCAAATTTGAATTTATGGCCCCTTGTCCTATTGTTTTTACTGCTAAACACAAAAAGGTTTGATGGATCTATATTATCAATACCCTTAATGATCTTAAACACCTCAATCAAATCCCCTCTGACCCTTCTATCCGGAATAAACGAGTTTAGAGATTTTAGTTTCTCCTCATAGGACAATCCCACCACCCCAAGTATCATTCTAGTGGCTCTTCTCTGAACCTTCTCTAACAATTCAACCTTCTTGAGGAAGGGAGCCCAAAACTGTACACAGTACTCTAAATGAGGCCTTACAAGTTATCTATAC
>NW_013673573.1:10071-13559 GCF_000517525.1 Limulus polyphemus
CAAGTTTAAGACTGGAACTCATTACACATTGTGACAAATTTTCTAACTTACAAGAAAACAGCTTGTTTCAAGTAGTTGTATCTCGTATTAACCTTCACAAGTTTGTAACATCAACAAACTCGAGTAAACAGATAAAATTACTCATCTAATAATTATTAGGGCTAACATGGCTCTTGCTGAATTCTCTTGCACGTTTCATATACAAGATGATGTTAGAAGACAAGCTTAATTTGTTGATATATAGTTTTGTATCAGTCACAATGAATAGTTAAATGTTATTAACATAAAACCTTAGCTGAAGCAAATACCTTTAACATATATTCTGCTTATCAAGCAGATAATTAATGTATTTTATTGTCAAGATTATCTAATAAATACTTACTGTTTTCACATGACTTCCCATAGAAACCGGGAAGACAATTGCATTTTCCGGTAAGTGAATCACATTCAGCTTGATTCTTGCAAGAACATTTTTTCAAGCAACTTGGACCATACTTGTTCTTAGGACAGTCTGTAAAACAGTTACTTCAATATTAAACATAGAAATACATATTTTTTCGTCACTTAAATCATAAAAATTTTGTTCAAAGGAAAAACTGTAATTCCATATTTTTACATGCATCATATTTGTTTTATAACACTGTGCAAAACAACCAGAAGTTGTAAACAGATTTTAGCACAGAGAAACACGGTATTGCATAACATAAATCATTGTAAATTTGTTTACAGAACACTGAAATATAACTTTCTCAATTACATATGCTTACATACTTTGACGTATATCACATGTGATTTTAGATAACTATATAAAAACAATTAACAATTTTTGACCTATTCTGACACAAACCATTTCATAACCTAACCATATCAAATTTATTCTTAAGACAAACTATGACTAATTCAGTTTATAAAATAATCTGCTACACTTATTCCTAAAAAAGTACATAAAACAATCAACAGTAAATTTACAATATGTACAATCAAACAGAATATTTTTCTTTCTGTAGATATAAATCCCATTAATCTTTCCCATAACAAATTTCATGATAATCAACAAGTATACTTACATAATTTGGCAAAGTATAAAATAACCAATGTACCTACAGTAATAAATGTATTGTTCTTTGTAACATAGATCATTCTTACTTTTACAACACTGTTTACGAGACTTTAACACATTAACTTCATTACATAATACATGCCTGTTAAACAATCAGGTCCCATCTTCCCTGGTTCACAGAGACACGTCCCTGTTACAGGGTCACACTCTCTCATTCCACAAGAGCACATCCTCATACAGTTGGGACCGTATTTCCCCTCGGGACATGCTGTAAGGTTGAATAAAAATAATTGTCACTAAAATATCAACCATTTATTTATTTAGTCACATTCTAGTGATTCTAAGTATGACAGTCTTGCATTATGTAAAATTTTTATGTAAAATTATACATTATTTTGACAGTAATTTTATGCCATGGTTAACACTTAACAGTTTTACACAATCAATCATGCTATATTTTGCATTCTTAATAGTCAGTTACAAAGAAGGAGCTGCCAAACAATGCAGGTGTTGATGACAAAATAGAAAAAGGTTTTTGATTTGGAGTTCCTCAGTGATGTATGCTATATATTATAGTTTCAACAGAGTACCCAAGATTCAGTTGGAGTAGTTCAATGATGCATGATGTACATTATAGTTTCAACAGAATACCCAAGATTCAGTTGGAGTAATTCTGTGATGCATGTTGTACATTATAGTTTCAACATAATACCCAAGATTCAGTAGGAGTAGTTCAGTGATGTATGCTGTATATTATAGTTTCAACAGAATAGCCAAGATTCAGTTGGAGTAGTTCAGTGATGTATGCTGTATATTATAGTTTCAACAGAATACCTAAGATTCAGTAGGAGTAGTTCAGTGATGTATGCTGTATATTATAGTTTCAACATAATACCCAAGATTCAGTTGGAGTAGTTCAGTGATGCATGCTGTATATTATAGTTTCAACATAATACCCAAGATTCAGTTGGAGTAGTTCAATGATGCATGATGTACATTATAGTTTCAACAGAGTACCCAAGATCTTGGGTATTCTGTTGAAACTATAATATACAGCATACATCACTGAGGAACTCCAACTGGATCTTGGGTATTATGTTGAAACTATAATATACAGCATGCATCACTGAACTACTCCTACTGAATCTTGGGTATTCTGTTGAAACTATAATATACAGCATACATCACTGAGGAACTCCAACTGAATCCAGTTGGAGTTCCTCAGTGATGTATGCTGTATATTATAGTTTCAACAGAATAACCAAGATTCAATTGCAATTCCTCAGTGATGCACGTTGCATATTATAGTTTCAACATAATTTTCAAGATTTACATTAGATGTGGCAGACATGATCAAATAAATGTCACTGACAAAGGAAAATCCTTAGAAATTTTCAATATTCTTCAAGATCTAGAATAAATAAGTTTTTAATGACTTAGGTAACTAACAGAAGACATTTGAAAACTAATGTAGAAATCTAACAATATTTTCAAATTCTTTATCAAAGCATTGTTTTGGTTATGTATTTGCACTTTAAAAACTTTTTATAGTAATGTTTTGATCATGTCAATAATTGCAAAACTCTTTCTAAGCCCAATGTTTCAATCATATCAGTGACACTGGACAGTATAAAAGCAATATGTCAGTAATGCAACTGGAACTTAAAACCTTCTTTAAAACAATGTTTTGATAATGTCAATAACAAAAGAAAATTCTCTATTTAAGGAATATTTCATTCATAGTACTGCTAATTGTCATTAGGCTTAACAATAGAGATGTTGGAAATGTCACTTTTTAATAGTTTCTCAACATGACAAAACACGTTTCAAAACAAGTATAATTATTAGTATTATACTTTAGACTTGAGGGATTATTGTTTAATACTATATATATATATATATATATATATATGTATTAATAATTGTTTTTTCTTTACTACTTATTATGATGACTCCTGCCAGTTCGAGAAATTAACTTCTAGGTTTACAGCAAAAACAATTATGCTTTGTGGCTTGAAACAAACTTTACCATCTAAAGTTCAATGGGTGCTATTTCCACTATCAATCTAGTTGGGATGATTTTGCTTACAACTGCAGTTCTTTACTTTTTTTACAGTAGTAGCCTTGGAAAGTATTTTATTACAAAAAATATATAATTTTTTACTATACTTACGAGTTTCACACTCGGGGCCTGTTAAGCCTGCTGGACAGTCTTGAAGACATGCACCCGAACTTGGATCACAAGTGAATTCAGCAGAACAATGACACAATTCATTACATCCAGTTCCCCATCTTCCTTCAGGACATGAATGTTCACACTTCTTACCCATAAAACCTGGCTTACATTCACACTTTCCTGTCTAGATAATAATGGGTACATTTAAGAGTGGAAGTTGAATTATCAATATATGCTAGTGACTTTACTGTG
>NW_013673573.1:14441-30086 GCF_000517525.1 Limulus polyphemus
TATGTGTATATATATATATATACACATATATTTTCCACTCTTGAAAGATTGAGACATCTAGAAAATACATTACAATAAATATACACAAACCTCAGCTAAGATGGTAACACAGAAGAAAATATTGAAATGTTCCCTTGCTCAAAATGAAACAGAAGTTACCTTGAAATTACACTTTTGTGTGTGCTTCCTGACACAGTTACAATGTCCTCGACAATTTGGCCCGAAAGTGTTCTCAGGACAAATAAGGTTACAACGTGGTCCAAACCGGCCAGGATTACATTCACAGAATCCAAAGAGACGATTACAATGCCCACTTGAACAGATCTGAGGACATGGTTTATCACACTTTTCACCAAAGATCCCTATAAAAGGGAAGTTAAATATTTTAGTTTATTTTATGTTTTTGTGTCACAAAACCAAATTTTAAAGACTGAATAATAGTTTTTTCCATCTTAATAAAAACAGCTTATAGGTAGTTCAGGGTTTTCAAATATATCTTGAAAAAAGTATCAAAGTAGGTCAAATCAGTTCATGTACATTGAAAACGTTAATTCATACCACTAAAATCCAATATACATGGTTAATATGCACCTGATTTTTATCAACATCACAGTTCTAGCCTTATGTTATACGGAAGAATGACGTCCTTGATTCTACATTTGAAATTATGTTAATTATAGTATTTGAACTAGTTAGCAACTGTTTTATAGGCATTGAAAATGTATACAATTATAGGCTAAAAAAACAAAACAAATACATGTGTAATTAATAAACACCTGCAGGACAGCCATCTTCACAGTTTTTGCCCTCAACACCAGGAGGACATACACACTCCCCAGTCTCAACGTCACAAGATCCACCATTCAGGCATTTACAGATTTGGTTACAGCCTTCTCCATAAGTGCCCTAGGAGAAAAATAATTGAAAAAAATAAATAAGACGAGCTAAGTGTAACAGGTTGTTTGCTTTAGAAAAAAACTGGCAAAAAACAACCTTCAGATTACAGAAGTTGTGTCATCTATCATTGATAAATGACTTAATAGATTGTAGTTTGTGTCTAAAGTTTCACACTCATCCTCACTTCACATCTAGTCCTTAGACAATGAAAACAAATTTGGAATCTCATTGCTTTTATAGAAAGATTCTAAGAGATTAAATAAATTATAATACAAAGTGTTTTTTTCTCAAAGCCTTTCATAATGTTTTGGGAGAACTTAACACTACTTGTAAATTTTGCAACAGAAAATTAATAAAAATGTTTTCAGCTGTTTCAGGTTTTATCTAGAATTTTAAAATGGAAGATTTTAAACTTTTCTGGGTTGAAAAAGTGACCACAGGGTAATCAGAGTATTCAGCACAAAATTAATTTATCTACTTCACATGCAGATATTTTACTGAAAAATACAATTCATAAGTATCATATGACCACTACTATGAAAGGATTTACACATTGTAATATTTAGTGAAAATAATTTAAAACTACACATTCTAATCAGTTCTTAGCGACAATTTATGAAACAGAATTTAAAATAACTAATTTTTAAACACAATTTTTAACTATATGATATCAGATACTACACTATCCCTTGTTGTCTAGAAGAGTGAATGAATAAATTTTAATACACCTACATAAAGCATTATAAACAGAAATTTTCCAGCTTTATCTTTAAGCTACTATTAAGTGGTAACATAAAAAAATCAAGCTAAAACTAACCTCGGAGCAGCTTTCATTACATAACAATCCTTTATATCCAGGTAAACAATCACAGCCATTTTTCTTAGCATTACATCTTCCTCTACTAAGGCAGTCATCACACGTAAAAGTACAATATGGACCAAATTTTCCTTTATCACAGGCTGGAAGGAGACAGATGCATCTCAATTTATGCAAGGTGAGTATATAATAACATAGGACAATATAATGATATTGTAGAAGCTTCAGATATTCTAAAATCTCATATTGTAACAACTGCATGATATTGTACAGAACATTTACAACCGACTCAAAAACACACCCACATATAGATGTTTATGTTGATAATGATAAGAAATCCACCTGAAATAAAAATGTATAGCAGTGATACCTGGTATGAATATTAAAAACTTTAATTAAGATAAAGTACAAGAACAATGTTTCGACCTTATTGGGTCATCTTCAGGTTAACAAAGACAGTTTGAAATGAGTTCTACTAGTTTCAAACTGTCTTTGTTAACCTGAAAATGACCTAAGAAGGTCAAAACGTTGTTCTTGTACTTTATTTTCATTAAAGTTTTTAATACCCATACCAGCCATCCCTGCTATACAGATGTTTATGTTCATGCTACAATAATCAGCATGCCAGAAGCTAGTTCAGGAGCTAACACATACACGTGGTACAGAAATTGAAGTATAACCATCAGCTTAAGTCAGCTAACAATGTTGCAAAAACTATATATCATTTAACTTTGATGTTTCATCGTATTGTTATTCTTCATGGATTCATGTAAACTACAACATTATAAATCATGCAACCTAATCTAATAAAATTCTACTTACATTAAAAAATTTGTTCTTAGAGCAAGTTTTCAAATGCAAATTTTACTTGAAACTTATATTCTTGATGTAAAACAAATACACACTTCATTATGTTAGTATTATTTAACAATGTGAAGGAACATTTATCTTTAGCTTTCTTTTAGCAAGTCTCCATCATATAAATCCAGCTATATGTAAATACATTCAGCAGCTCATTAGCATTTAAAGTGTACTTTTTTTTCTGATTTACAGTTTAATTTGCAACACAGTACCTTCTCTTAGAGGGAGTGCTTCCAGAGCAAGTTGTTGATAGCGAGTATCGTCCACAATTGGAATTACAGTAGGAGGTATAGATTGAAAACGAAGCCTTGAAGATAGTGCAGCACTCGGAAAAGGAAGGTCTCCACGATGAGGTCCACTATACCCATTTCTTGCATCAAATTCAACTAAAAAACAGATAACTCTTAAAGTGGAAGCAACTAAATATAGTAATGAAACATGTTGAAGCTAGCCTTAAACAACAACAAAAACATTTCATATGTTCTTGCTACAATAAAAATAAATTCAAAGATTTTAATACTTTCATTAAGTGATTAACAATATCAAAATATCTCATTATGAACTTACGACCTCAACAAATGAAAATATATTTTAAGCACACTTATCTGAATAAGTTTTAAAGTGTGATGGAACCTGCACAATAAAGGATACTTGAAACACAAAAGTCTTATCGATTATTCAAATGTAACAAAAGATACAAGTTTTACATAAATGGGGTATTTGACTATTCTTGGATTTTGTTTCAGAAAGTGAAAAAAAAAACTTACATAGAGGTAGCTGATCATTTCAATATACTAAATATTTGTTGAAGGTAAATCATAAAACGCTTGAAAAAACGACATTAAGGATACGAATTGTGTTGTATTTAATGTGGATTTTATAAGAAATGAAATGATAATGGTGGTGGACACTTTGAACATTTGTAAGACTATTTTCGTGATCATACGAATAGCGTTTAATCCTGCAAAAAGATATGTTGTGTAACTTATACTTTTATTTTTCTTTATTGGGGGTTCACTATGGCCTATCTGATATATGAGATAATAAGACATTTCTTATTCACTGTGTAAATATCAAAATAAACTCTATCACAGTATAAAAAGTGTCACATATATATCTATATATTAATAAATAACTAGATATAGAAAAAAAGTAAAAACTTATTGCACAAGAATAAATTCAAGTAAAAACATAATTATAAAAGTTTTTCATGGGTGGAAGGCTTATATCAAAATAAACTCTATCACAGTATAAAAAGTGTCATATATTTTTCTATATATTAATAAATAACAAATATAGAAAAAAAGTAAAAACTTATTGCACAAGAATAAATTCAAGTAAAAACATAATTATAAAAGTTTTTCCCGGGTGGAAGGTTTACATCTTTATAGATGATTTATAAAAAGCTTTGCATTTAATTATATTTCTCATTAAATTTCTAAAATTGGTGTAAACTGTACGGCTGGGATGATATAAAAAAAAGCTCAAGAAACTGTTGATGTAAGTAGCAGGAAATACAAATATATTCATAGCGTTAGTTTTGGTTTCATAAGAATGATTTTAGTTTTCGCTGTAAATTACATGGCCTACTTACCAACAACCTCACAAGTTTGACCATCAGTCTGTAACTTATATCCATCACCACAATAACATCGGAAAGTTCCTAATGTATTTTCGCACTTTTGCTGACATCCACCATTTTCTCTCAAGCATTCATTGATATCTAATAAAAATAAAGCACTTTATTTCCAAATCTACACTTGGCAATTTACTCAGGTAAAGATTGTAATACTAATCATGATTGTAAGATGAGACATATTATTTAACTACGACATATTTCACGTTTATAAAAGTTAAAAATCATCATAAATATCCAATATACTCGTGTAAAGAAAAAAAAAAAACTGAACTGTTCATTAGCTTGATTTTTGATGTTATAAAAAAGATGCTTATATGCATGTATAATAACAGAAAACAATTACTTTTTGGACAAGAAGTTTCTAAATCACACAATATTAGTTTCAATAGTAAAATAATGAAATGAAGCATGGATATAGTTTTCAAAACAGATAAAAATTATAGCAGTACAAACAGGGTCGCATTAAGGTTTAGTGCCATTTTGTAATATTGGGGCATTGTAACCCATCTTACCAGATCGAGATACCAGATACTGAGTGATCATGTGACTGAACAGGTTATTAATGATTTAATTAATACAAAGGCTTTATTTCTGGAGCAAATAAGTGGAGGTGGGGCAGCAAAAAAAAATATCTCGTTAGGGTTAAATAAGAACATAAAATTTTTGTTGCCACTTTTGTTCTATGTTTCTTAAATTTGCCACCCTAGGCAGCTGCCTACTCTGCCTATGCATAAATGCGGCTCTATGTTTGAATTCATCCACAACTGAAACAGATGTTCATTTATAAAGGCATAGGTGCAAGACTTATGTCTATAAAGTTTACCTTTGCAATACTGTAAATGATAACATTCTGAAACTTAAAAGAAATATTGAAAATATTGTGAAGTTCCTCAAATTTACAGTTTTAACTTGTCACACACACACACATTTGGGATATCTGAGTAAAGAAGTCGAATTATCTAATCTGGAAACTGATATATAATATATAAAATACATATATATGTACAAAACTGTATAAAGTTCATTATAATGTATCAAATGTTTATTTCAGTCAAATTGTTCAGACTAAATCCTCTACTCTTCACATTACATTACCATAACTATGTTCATATCAATCATTTTATCATTTGTACAAACTAAGAAATCATACATTTAGTTTCATTACTATCCATGTTGCAGCCAATTCACTAATAATTACAATTATTCACTTTTTATACATTGAATTAATACACTTTTCTTTGTATTTTTGTTCTCTGTACTACTGATCAGCTTCATTTTATGAATTTATAGTTTATAGAGTAGTGTAGTTGATATATATACAACTAATTACTATTTCTATTTGTAGACTCAACAGTACACTTAGCCCATCTAAAGAAAAATAACTTCCAGAGATCACTGAACAATATAACTAACACTGGTAACATTATATTAATACTTTATATTATTTCAAAGAGTAGACTCACTATTATACCTAATCTAGTGAAACAGGAATAACTTCTAGAGATACTCATAATCGTCATTATTAAAGGTATAACCAAATCTAACAAAAAAAGACCGTAGAGCAGGTTAACTGATACTGGGAAGACTAGATTAAAATATATTATTTCAAAGAATAGATTCACTATTAAACTAGTAATCATCATTACCAAAGGTCTAATCCAGTCTACAGAAATAACTTCAAAACAATGCAAAGCAGTGTAACTGATACTAATAACACTAGACTAAGTTACTTTATACTATTCTTATTAATGGCGTAAGCTAGACAAGAAAATCAGAATAACCTCTTGAGATTTTAGGGTAGTGTACATAATGCAGATAATACTAAAATGTTAAGGCTATTTCTGAGGTTAAACCCACCATTACACTTGTAACCATCCCTACTAAGGGTATAACCCAGCCTACAGGAACAGGAATATCCTCCAGGAGAGTTGCTGCAGTCTTGCTCACAGAGATCAGTCTCATCTTCACATTCGTTAATGTCTAAAATTATAAAAAAAATTAAAAACTGAACTATTTGAAAAGTCAATATTGATACAAAGGATCATACCAACAGAGTAAAAGAGTGCTTAGGGATTAATATCCACTAAAGAATAAGCAATGCAACCAAGGTTTGACCTGAACCTGACCTTACACAAAATCTTGACAGAATTTGATTTATTTGTTTTTTAATGTTTGATGAACAACAATGACTTATGATTCTGTATGCATCTGTTTCCTCTCCACAGGGGATGAAACAGAGGGGGAGCACTGGAGGCATATACACTCCAATTGTGACCCATTAACAAAATACCCATTTGAATATTATGGATAGTCACTGTTTCAAGTTTAAATTTAATGGCCATGGTTGACATAGCAAATAAGGTTCTCCCAATCTTCTGTGTTCCCTCAAATTCAAACACGTTTTGTCGCCTATGTTCCTCCACATTTGGGGAATATTATTAAAAACCATGTAGGAGTTAGTATCAGAATATGTCATCATCTTAACCTGTTAAATGTAACTGCAAGTTGTACCTTTATGTTAAATACTGCTGAATCAAGTTATCAAGCTTTTTATTTTTACATTTGTGTTTGTTACATTTTACAATATACTTAATTTATTCTGACTACATCCCTTTTTTTCTTGGCAAATTTTTTCAAATTAACGTGCACGAGATATTTTATATAAATAGTTATTCTTACAGATAAAAAACATATTTTAAACTTCTTGATTTAAACTAAGATTTTAAACGTTTTCTATTTTTTTTTTGGTATCCTGATTTCAATAACTGGATCCTTAAATAAATTGTTTTCTGTATAACAAGGCTTAGCTCTATATTTAGGACATAAAATCTGAAAATGCTCCAATTATAAATTTCTGGGTCATAATTATTATGTGAATTTCAAATGTTATGAAAAATAAGTCACAGGAAATTTAAGGTTCATAATGTATTTTTTAAATAGAGAACTGTAAATGATTTAAAATAGTCACTACAATAAGACAGTCATGAAGAAACAATGATATGACTATTGATATCAGTTTCTAAAACTCTTATTGATAAAATTTTGTTCAGAATTTAACTATTACCAAACCATACCTGAGAAAGTAAGAATCTAATACACTAAATAAGCACGTAGGTCTATGAATATAATTAGGGCCTGAAAACAGAAGTTGTTTTAACTCTTTTACGGCTTTTGGCACACATATGTTTTCCTCCAAAGCTCTGTCATGCAAGTTTGGAATTTAAAATCACCATGAAAAAAAGATACTTCCCTTCTCAAAGTTTATCAGTTTCAAGTTAGAAAAATAATGAATGCCTGTCCCATGAGCCAGCCCAGCATTTTTTAGTACTACGCCTAGGATGGTCAACATGGGAATCATTCCATTTAGGGTTACTTATGAATGAATGAAGCTTGGCACAGCTTCTAAAATGAAAATATGATATAATGAAATCTATATGGATTATAATATGGTAGTATCATATTGGGCATTACACCATCCTTAATATATTTACTCTTCATTGCAGAAGAGGTATTTTAAATTTGAGAATCACTAGGGACATCATCTGGTAATGCATTGTGCATCTACTCCAACTTCAATATCTTTGAGTTTTACACAATACCGAAACTAATGATTTCCTATACGTTACTTCCAATCCCCCTTTCTGATGATAACAATACTATTTTTTTTAATGTTTCGCTGTCAATGCAGTAATCAAGTAATGAATCACCGATTCAGCTGGTATGTCAAATCAATTGCAATATCTTCAAATAAGTTCTTCTCTCATCCAACCTAGACCCACAATTTAGATTAATCACTGCACTTAAACTAACACATTTACAACAACAGCTAAAACATTTCAAGCATGTTTCATTGCTGCATCGTTTTACTTTACATTTACAAGTTAACTACTCCATGTGGGCTCTCATGGTCTTTGGCAAGGTCGCTGAACTTGAAAATAGTGCAAAACGTGCTGCATCATTTTACTTTACATTTACAAGTTAACTACTCCATGTGGGCTCTCATGGTCTTGGGTCAAGTTCAGCGACCTTGAAAATAGTGCAAAATGTCTTCTTCTTCTCTAATCAAAACAACCCAACCCAAACCTTTCCCGAATGACTCATATTTTTGGATCCACATCAAGATGCAGGGCTGACTCATGTGGCAGGTGCTTTTTTATTGTGTATCTGAAAAAAAAAACTGGCACAAGTAGAGTTGTTCAGCTATAAACACAACAGTGAGGGATAGATATATTTTTTATTAGAGGTTATTTCCTTGTGAAGAGAATCAACTTTTCAGAAGCTCTTGAGTTATCAAATCTTTTGAAACGTAGCAGAAAGTGTGAAATTATTCATAAATTGAACTGTCTTTACCTTTGCATGATTTTGAATCAGATCCTAACTCAAAGCCAGCATAACATGAACATATAGGTCCACCGGGACCATGTTGACACTTCTGTTCACAACCTCCATTCCTGTCAACACAAGAGTTTACGATTTCCATGTCGATTCCTGAAGAAATTACTAATAGTTAGTACATGAAATGATGTTTAATATGATTTTCATAAGCACAAGGATTCACAAATTCCACATATAGTTGTTGATGGTATCTAAACCAAGTTTTGATACCTGTGGTTGGCACATTACAGAGAACCCATTGTTTAGCTTTGTGCTTAACTACATACAAACAAACAAATCAAGTCTTAATATTAGTTTGTTTTTTGTTTGTCTAAAAATACAGAGTTAAATACTAGTATAAATAAATTAGTTGTATTATATTGGACAAAAATAATTGTAATTTGTAAAATAACAGTTTATTAACACAATTATTCCAATGTAAAAAAGTATTGTATAAAATTCTTTTGTATATCTAATTTTTATCATTACAATGCCAGTATTCATTTTTCTTTTTCAGTAATATTTTTAAAATGCTTTATCAAGATAATAAAATTTTAAAGAAGTCTGCACAAAATGGCTCAGTAAAAAAGAAATAAACTTCATAATTTATAGTCTCTAATTTGTTTGTTTGTCTTTATCATTAAACCAAAACCTTTTTACCAGAATTTGGCAAAAGTAAAATTACACTAAGTACATTACTGATGTTCCAGTCTTAAATATCTTCAGTTAATCTTTTATATCTTGTAAATTCTTTAGCTTGCACAAGAGACACACCTCTAAGTAATCTGATATTTAAAACTACTGTTTTACAAAAATTAGGTCAACAAATACAAAGTATATAATACACTTTAGAAAATTATACAAAAACTATAAACTTCATACAGCTATAAACTTCATACAGATTTACTAATATTGTGATTTAAACATAAAAAACAGGTACAATAAGGTATTCAAATACATTAAAGTTGGTACTAAAAAGTAAGAACGTTGTTACAAATACTCAATAATTGATCATTTTATTTGTTTAAACATGCATCAGAAATAAACTTGTTGTATTATTTTAATTAAAAGCAACTGTAATTTGTAAGATAATAGTTCATTATCACAATTATTCCCTTTGCCTATCATCTTTGTTACACACAAGTCAGAGTTTGACAGCAACATGAATAATACTTTGGATGTGACTGTGTCATCCAAATCATGATAATTATTTTGTATTGATGAAATTCTAAGGGAATGATCCAACATAATTTAGCATCGTAATGCACTATTACATGTTATATCCAACAAATATTAATTATTACATCTAGAATTTGATTTGTCCAACACGAACCTCTGATTCGAATCCAAATGAACTGCTTTTGGAACACCACCTAAAGGACAAATCCTAAATTTTCCTTACATTCGCAACAAGATAAGACATCAATTCCATTAGATGTGTATCAATAATTTGCAGAAATTGTTTGTAACCAAGTGCAGTCTATGATTTACATCACAGGTGGGTTCACTGTCCATTAAAATGAGACTCTAGTTATGAAGGATGGCACCTCCTATTTCATAAAGTTCCATTCTAAAAGTTATGGTATAGAATGTCAGGAACATAAAACAGATATTGTTGGCTTAATTTCCCAAAATTAAATACAGATGATATCAACAACAATGTCCATACTTACTGAAGCAAGAATAGCCATCACTACCCAGTTGATAGTTTTCATTACAATCGCAGTTGTATGTTCCAATTCTATTTATGCATACCTGAGTACATGGGTTTCTAACCAAGCACTCATTAACATCTGAAAATAACAATGAAAAATTTGTAAATTGACTGTAAATTGTACTACATACAAGGGGATCAATAAGTACAAAATCTTCAAAATATTGTTCAATTTTGGCTCTTTGGTTGCATTATTTAGAAGAAATAATTTGATGCTAAGTCAGTTACATCATTGTTTGAATTTCTGAAGCTATGTCATCTAGTGGTAGCAATCATTCCATCAGTGTATGTAGGTTTTTATTTGATGTAATGCCAATTTTATCCATTAATCAATTTTGTTTAATGGTAGTAAAAATAAAGAACAGGTAGAAAATGATAACACTTATGGCCTATTATCAGTTGAGGTTAATATTATGAGCTATAAGTAATAAGCTATTTCTATCCGTTAAGTTCTGAAAAATAAAAACACTATTAAAACTCTTTACAATTTTACAACCTAGTCAAGCTCCCTAACCACCTGGAAATGTAGATGTATATATACAGACATACAGGGTTTTGTGTAAGAATGTTAATTTTTTGTGTTTCTTTATTTGGTTTTATTATAGTTATTGACAAGTGTAGAATACAGAATGGTGGTTGTGAACATCATTGTATTAGTGACAATGATACTGTTATGTGTAGCTGCCAAGAAGGATATGTGCTTGCAGATAATAAAAAGAACTGTGAAGGTAAGATAAGTTATTGATTATTTTTATCAGGTTTATAAATTATCATTAAAACATAATTAAAATGTTCTTCAGTAATACTAATAAACCATTTACAAAATTAACTTTACAATTTATTTATGATGTGTTACAGATGTCTAATCAAAAGGAACTCAATATTTATAGTGTTTTATTTCACTCGACAGCCTTTAAACTTTAGAATCACTTTACATAATCATTTCAAGAGTTTTTAATGGTTAAAATTTCTTCAAGTGAACATTTTCCCATTGAATCATCAGTATATGACATTTCACCATATTTTGTCTGCAGCAGTTCTCTGATAGGACAGCTGTGAGTCTTTCAGTCATGTTCATATATGTTTCTGATAAGACTTATAGATTACAAGAACCTGTTATGTATTTTTCATATAAATAAAACTTGAAAATCTTGTAAAAGTGTGTTTGTACTGCTAAAAAGCTGTAGCCTAGTGATTGATGTGCCAGACTGTGAATCTGAGGGTCAATGGCTTGTTTTCTATTAACCTTAAAATATGCCTTCAAAGAGTTAGAATCAAATCTTACTATTTGACATGAGTAGTCCAAGAGTTGACAGTGACTGTTCTTGACTAGCTGCCTTCTCTCTTGCTTGTCAGTTTCAGAGAGGGTTAGTACAGATGTCCTTATGTAGCTTTGTACAAAGTTTCTAAGACATACAAGCCAACAAATCAGTTCAGGGACCAAGTACCAGTATATCATTGACATTGCTGGTGCAATTAAGACATAATAAAGAATGTTTTATGTTATATATTTTTTTTAGTGATAATATTTATTTCAAAATATAGATGTTTGTTTGTTGGTTTTTGAATTTCACGCAAAGCTACACAAGGGATATCTGCATTAGCCATCCCTAATTTAGCAGTGCAATACTAGAGGGAAGGCAGCTAGTCATCACTACCCACCACCAACTCTTGGGCTACTCTTTTACCAACGAATAGTGAGATTGACTGTCACATTATAGCTCCCCACAGTTGAAAGGGGGAGCATGTTTAGTGGGATGGGGATTCGAACCCGTGACCCACAGATTGCAATGGCCACCTAACAATGAGCTCAAGCTATTAGCTGAAGGAGTTCATGCTATTAAGTTACATGTAATGGCTGAAAATCACATAAACATTGAAACAATATGCATAAATTACAATTACTTACTCTCACAGCTTCGTGTGTCTCTTCCAAGTCTGTAACCCTCTTGACAGCTACAGATGGTCCTACCATCTACATTATTACAATAATGTGCACAACCTCCGTTGTCTATTCTACATCTATCTATTATTGAAAGTAAAATAAAAAACATATTCAACAACTTTGCTCTCTCTATGTTTGCTCACTTGATAAAATCCAAAACATAATTTGACGAAATGTTAAAAAATATTGTTTATTCTTATTCGATGACGAGGAACCCACGTTGAGACTAATAATGGCTGGAGACGGCTTGAATGGGTAATGAAGAAAAACTTTAATACAACAGCAAATGTACAACGTTTCGACAAGGTACCTGATGATGACAAAACCTTGTCGAAATGTTGTACATTTGCTGTTGTATTAAAGTTTTTCTTCATTACCCATTCAAGCCGTCTCCAGCCATTATTGTTTATTCTTGTTCATAGGTAAGTATTGGGATCCATAGAAGCTCTACAAAGTATTTCTCTAAGTCTTTTAATTACAAGTTAATCATTAGTTTCATTATTATAGATTTATAACTGTAATTTAATAATACCATATTATTTCTAATTTGAAGCGGTATAATTAATGCACGATGAAAAACAAAATATCTGAGTAATTAGTGAAGACACAATTATTCTATGAACAATGGTTGAAACATATTCACAAACTACCACTGACATGAAACCTTATGGTTTAAAACATCAATTCCATTACCTTCTTGGACATTTTTCACAACCATATTTAAAAAACTATATATATATACACACATGTAAATTAATTATTTTCGCCACCCTTCCTTACCATCACAAGATTTTCCATCACGTTGCAGTTGATAACCAGGTCTACAACTACACCGCACCTGGCCATTTATTTCATTGCACGGATCAGCACATTCACCATTGTTAATACTGCAGCGATTGACATTTCAAAGTTTAATATTTAGCAAGTATATTTACAAACTAAAAGTATATTCTAGAATATTTAGCCACAGCTTCATTGATGCCAATAGCATTTAATTTCAATAATTCATCACTAATTGCTGATATTCGATGAGTACTCAAGAGAAAAAAGGTGATTTTTCTTAATGTTACTTTGACGATAGAACATTGAAACCTTGTTAATTGGTTCAAAAAGCCTAGTGGGCTGACTGTGTACTAAGCTTACAAATACAAGTTTATAAAGTTAGTCCTAATTATCAACATTATTAAATGATCAATTAAGGTAGTTTTTCAGTTCAGAACTTCATAAGAATTAACAATAATTTTAATGATATGTATTAGAAGACAATACTTCAATAAAATATCTCAGAACTATTACTGTTTCATGACAGTTATTAAGTCTAATAATCACATTACAGTTTTTTTTTACCTAACCTTCTGCATCACAACATGAGCATCTGCAGAACTTAGTGCAGGTGAGGGCAAGCCATCACGGAGCACAGGCCATTTGCCTTGAAGTTTGAATGTGATGCTCTTACTGATTATGGCTTATTTATGTAAACCTAATTTTGTCAATTATATTTAAACAGTGGTATTTTCTAATACATTTTTTAAACAGATTATTCAAATAAATTTTCTTCTGAAATTCTGGGAGGGGGGCATTTGCCCTTCTCTTGTCCCATCCTGTAGATGCCCATGTGTCACAGTCTATTCCACTATATAAATTTATGTTCAAAATTAAAGATAGTATTATAAATTTGGATTGTTTTCATGCTCCTTTTAAAACACTGTGTTCAGTTTTGGACCTACTAAATTAATATGAAAAGCCACAGACTTTATGGAAAGACTACTATATACAAAGTTACAGAATAATTTCTACTTTCAATAACTTTCAATAAAGAAAATGAAATAGTCGGACTTATTTTTTCTGGTGAGAAGAAGTAACAGGAATAAGATTCGGTTGTGTTAAAAGAACTATCTGGGGATTTTGAAAAGGTTGGTTATCATCATTCTTTTTTTAATAGTAGACTTAAAGGGAACTGAATAGTGCAGGCAACATGCACAAACTTCAGAAAGTCTTGCATAGATTTGTTCATACACTACTTTTCTCTAATTAGTTGGTTAATTGGACTAACACTTGACCAACACCTTTAATCTTAATGAAAGTGAGGTTATGGATATTGGCTAACAAACATTAACCTTGCTGTGGAAGCTAGGAGAAACTGATTCAAAAAAGATGTAGACATAGCTATCACAAAATCTTTAAAAACCTTTTAGACAAGGTATATTGGGTAGTAATAAGGCAACTAGGATTTAGGTTACGTACATAAAGTATACATGTCCAAGAAAGTCATCAGTTCACCAAATGAGGAGCTGGTTAGGCCTCATTTTGAATACTAGGTTTAGTTGTAGTCAACTTATCTAAGAAAGGATGTTGAATTTTGGGAGAGAGGATTCAGAGAAGGCCTAACAAACTAATTCCAGGTTTAAAGAGGTTGAAGTCTCTGGACATATTTTTACTGGAGAGGAAAAATTTTTATTATGAGCTCAAAGAAGGACCTGATTGATGATTTTATGATTGTTAAAGGTTTGGAATCCATAAATCCAAGCATAAAAAAAAACATTGCAGGAAGTTAGGTCAGAGGACATTAGTTTAAGCTATGTAAAAGTCAGACAAAATTCCCCATATGGCAGTGGTATTTTTTTAATTGGGAGTGGTTGGCCTATAGAGTAATCTGTGGTAGAAGCTACAACACTGAAGGAGTTTAAGATGAGCTTATACGAATATTGTAGAGATCAGGTTGGAGATAAGAAAAGGTGTTTTATGCATAACTTGTACTAGGTTAATATTGGAAAAAGAAAACAGGATAGCTTAGAAGAGCCAAATGGTCCCTTGTTATCCTTTGAAATGAGAAAAAGGTGATTTTAAATAATGCTAAAGATAGAATGATTTTAGTTCCTTTCTTTAAAGAGTAAGTTGGTAACTTAGATGGTTGATCACACTGACTAGAAATAATTGGATGCTATATCAAACACCAGTTACATCATTGTTTGAATTTCTGAAGCTATGCCATCTAGTGGTTGCAATCATTCCCTTAGTGTATATAGGTTTTTATTTGATGTAACGCCAATTTTATCCATTAATAAATTTTGTTTAATGGTAGTAAAATTAAAGAACAGGTAGAAAATGATAACACTTCTGAAACAGAATGGCCTATTATCAGTTGAGGTTAATATTAAGAGTTATATGTAATAAGCTATTTTTATCCATTAAGTTCTGAAAAAAAAAACACACTATTAAAACTCTTTAAAATTTTACAACCTATTTTTAGCAGTACAAACACACTTTTACAAGATTTTCAAGTTTTATTTATATGAAAAATACATAACAGGTTCTTGTAATCTATAAGTCTTATCAGAAACATATTTGAACATATCAAACTGAAAGATTCACAGCTGTCCTATCAGAGAACTGCTGCA
>NW_013673573.1:30595-33446 GCF_000517525.1 Limulus polyphemus
GGGAGCTTGACTTGCAATCTGTGGGTCGCGGGTTCGAATCCCCATCCCACTAAACATGCCCCCCCTTTCAACCATGGGGAGCTATAATGTGACGGTCAATCCCTCTATTTGTTGGTAAAAGAGTATACCAAGAGTTGGTGGTGGGTAGTGATGACTAGCTGCCTTCCCTCTAGTCTTACACCACTAAATTAGGGACGTCTAACGGAGATAGCCCTCTTGTAGCTTTGCATAAAATTCAAAAACCAACAAACAAACATCTATATTTTAAAATAAATATTATCATTTTTAGAAAAATATATCTTAAAATTTTTTTATTCTGTCTTAATTGTACCATCAATGTCAATGATATACTGGTACTTGGTCCCTGAACTGATTTGTTGGTTTGTATGTCTTAGAAACTTTGTACAAAGCTACATAAAGACATCTGTACTAACTCTCTCTGAAACTGACAAGCAAGAGAGAAGGCAGCTAGTCAACTCTTGGACTACTCAAGTCAAATAGTGAGATTTGACTCTAACCCAAATCTCTAAACATGCAGAACAAATTTTAAAATTAATAGAACACAAACCATTGACCCTCAGATTCACAGTTTGGCACATTAATCACTAGGCTACACATGGCCACCTAAAAATGAGCTCAAGCTGTTAGCTGATGGGCTTCACACTATTAAGTTAAATGTAATGGCTGAAAATCACATAAACGTTGAAACAATATGTGTAAATTGCAATTAAATTTAATTTCAGTGGTCTTATTATAATGACATATAATTTCTAAAACTAAAGCACTTCCTCTGGATAACTTCAACATGAAGAAGGTTTACAAATGAATTTCACAGAAGTTAATAAGTGTGAAGTAGACAGCTGAAGAAGAAGAACAATGATTAGAAAAGTTACTTAGAAATCAACTTACACCTTCACAAGAAAATACCCAACTGAAAGTAAATTCAAACTTAATTTTGTAATATAGAGAAAATGTATATAAAGTACTGTACGTTTTTCAAGCAGTCAAAATTCTTAAAGAGAAACTCTTAGGTCAGAGTTATTTTTCTTGTAAGGTGAATGTGAATCACTAATGACTATCAGTATTGGTAGAGACCAGCATTTTGAGAGTTTAATAAGAGAATCTATGGCTTTCTGAAAAATAAAAGGTGTGTAAGGATAGCCTTGACCAAATAGTCCCTTGTTGTCCATACCTTAAGGTAAAACTGTTATATAAGTAGTGCAACTTTGCATTATTAAAGCAGTATTTTCTAAATAACTCAAAAATATTCCAAAATTAGGTGTCAAATCCCCGTTTCCCATCTTCAAAAAATATCTATTAAAGTAAGAAAGAGCTAAGCTTAGAATCGAGACTTAAATTATAAAAGAATTAAAATGATATTAAATACAAATTTACTGATCCTCAAGTACATTGACAAAAACTACAAACCCTATGTTTAATTATGACTTTTTCTCTTTCAGATCTTATCCTCACAGTGTCCCTTGTCTCCTTCAAACTTATTTATCCTTCTTCTAAATGTTAGACAGTTCTACCAACTACAAATATATATTAACTTTATTTACTCTCACACTTTCCCTTGTCTCTTCTTTCAAACCTATCTCTTCTCCAACAGTTAGACAGTTCTAATATTTACACCTGTACAAACTGTACTTACTCTCACAGCTTCGTGTGTCTCTTCCAAGTCTGTAACCCTCCTGACAGCTACAGATGCTCCTACCATCTACATTATTACAATAGTGTGCACAACCTCCATTGTCTATTCTACATCTATCTATGACTGAAAGTAAAATAAAAAACTTTATTCAACAACTTTGCTCTCTCTATGTTTGCTCACTTGATGAAATCCAAAACATAATTTGAAGAAATGTTAAAAAATATTGTTTATTCTTGTTCATAGGTAAGTATTGTGATCCATAGAAGCTCTACAAAGTATTTCTCTAAGTCTTTTCTCTATTAATTTTTGATTACAAGTTAATCATTAGTTTCATTATTATAGATTTATAACTGTAATTTAATAATACCATATTATTGCTAATTTGAAGCTATTGTTACGTCTCTGTTTGTTAATTGATTTTTCCGTAACTTCGTTCCGACAGAATTTTAACGAGACAAGACTTTACTTAATAAAACTGGTTTATTCTTTCCGAATATAACTTTACCGATACACTCAACTTCAACAATCGCGCTAAACAAACGCCATAACAACGAACGTCAATAATACTTCTGACTGCAGTTCAATTACTCACTATCTACACACACATTACATTCCCGCGTCACGTTGTTCCCCTCTTATATATACCAGCCTACCCTATCTAGTAAATACTAGAGCATTCGCCAAAGTACAGGATAGTTCTAGAACGAGGCGTCACAGTAGTCATGTGACTCGCTGAAGCAACACTGCCCCTCCTTAATATTGTTCGTCCCGAACAATAACCACATATGATAAACCAATAACAATTAACAATAACTTAATTAACTGTACAGAATTACAAACACAAAATTACAATTCAACAAAGTCTCTTAATTTTACGGGACGTATCTTCTTCCGTACTGGTCTCCGTCTCATTAACTTCTGCTTCATGTGGAGTTCATCTGCTTCATCAGTAAATGTCCCATCATCGATAACAGTCACATCAGTGGCAGTAACTTCACCAAGAGCTACACCATTTCCCTTCTCAAAACTGAGTAGAGTTTCTTCTTCGATGGTGGCTTCTTCAGGTGGCACGTCTTCAGCAGCATCATTTGTTCTGTTTTCCACTTTGTCCCAAGTGAAATGTCCTGGACCATGATAACGCCAAAGCCTGTTGGCATGCACCACTTTTGGCTAACCTCACCGACCACCTCTTACCCG
>NW_013673574.1:0-6377 GCF_000517525.1 Limulus polyphemus
GCTTCAAAGCCAAGTGACTTCTTTACTCAGGACATTAACAACCTGATTGTAAGATGGAAAAGCACCGTCGATAAGAATGGAGACTATTTCATTTAATTAATGTTTTATTTTGATATATATGTTGTTCGGATTTTTTTTTCATCTAAAAAAAGCTACTCTAATTTATTGATGATCTAATATATCACGAATATTTTGTTGTACATTTGGTTTCGCCTCTTGGATTTGTTGTTTACACTTTTCCTTGTGTTCCTACCAATTACATCCACGATCGTCCTGTTATTAACTAACTACCTATGGTTTAATTAATAAACATATTCAGTGGTACTAAACTTAACCAATGAGGAAAAACGGAGAACTCGGTACACGGCGTGTACCCCCATTTCCATCACTTGTTACAGCTAAAGAAACAAATATATTTCGCTGAAGTGGACTTTGCATCAGTTTACCAAATAATGAAAAACAACAACAACAAAACACGACGATAACACCATTAAGACATGTACACATGCAAGTCTGAAATTCAATTTTAGGAATTATTTGGGTGCGTGAAATTTGATGATAAAAACAACTAGCACAAATACATGTAAGAAAATGAAATATAAATTGTTAAAGTCGTCAAAAGAAATTAATGTATCACCGACTTTCAGTGCTGTTGTACTATAATCGATCATTTTGAATGTCGAGATATTTATCCAAAATAACAGGAGTTTATCTAAAATAATACTTACTAGCAGAGACCCGCAAAACATTTCCGGCCAAATTAGTATCTTTATCGTAATAGTACTTCTTTAAATATAACATTTCTAGCACAATACAAACGATTGTAATCGTAGACAATGAAATGTGTAAATCCACTTGTTTATAGGTCGTACTTTATAAAACTTTAACTTATGTTAGGCCTAAGTTCGATAAAGAGATAAATTAACACTGTAACCTGTGTACGTTTTTTTTTTTTACTTTAGTTTAGTTAGGACTAAACTTTACTGTACTTAATACTATCGATAAATAAAGTTATAATGTTATTCTACGACCTAATGTCAAATGTTTTTTTAAAAACTTTGATGAGATTTTAATATTCTGTTGTACAAAATGGTTAGTAAAGTATATTTACATTCCCCTTTTGTTGTTACTTCTTGTTCCATACAGCAATTGTAACGATTTGATCACTGAGCTTTGCAGCTCTCTGCCGTAGGCAGACTGTTTATCGTCGAGTGAATAATGCGCATGCGCAGTTTTTCTTGGGGGAAACATTCTAACTACGCATGTTTATGCAGCAGGTTCTCTGTCAGAAAGCGTAACGGTCGTACATACAAAACAGCAGAATAATAGTATAGATAACTTAAACTCGGAAACATGTAAACTCGCACTGTAACCTTAATATAAACGAAGTTCGATATTATCTTTACCTTTATTTATGTTTATGAGTCATATCGTGACGTCATGAACATGATAGGACGTTGAGCGTTTTGATTGTGGTTTGCTTTACTAACTGCAAGAACTTTAAAAAGTTGATTTTTATAAATTAAATAACATTTTGTGCACCAACAGCTAAATAAGAGTGTAAGTATACCTATGTAATTTCATTTATATGTTAATTTTAATCATATTTCATATGACAATATCTTGATATAATACTCATAGTAATTAATGTATTCAACAAACTTAACTTAAGTTGAATTTGAAGTTAACTGTTCAGACCTGACAAAGCGTAAACTTAAAGTTAGAATATCTTAAAAGTTAACTCAAATAGAATGATCTGTAAATCGAAATGTATGAGATACCATACTACCTTAATAAATATACATAAAATCATATCAAAGGTTAATATTATTATTATATATGACGTGTAGCCATTTTGTTTAACTTAGCCTTAAGCCAAGGTCGGGAACTTATTTCACACACACTTTGTTGGTTTGTAGGAATTTTCATTACTTCTACTAATACTAGTAGTAGTAGTATAGCTAGTTTTCTCATAAGTACTAGATAAATATTAGCACATTATCCATTGTTTGCTTATTTTATTGGATATTAATTTGCATGTAATTGTAAAATTAGAGCAGAGTAAAACACATGAAACTGGATCATGGATGAGACTTTTGCAGGAAGCTAGTATATCAGTATCACTGTTAATATCAGGCTAGCGTAGTGTAAATTACAGGTGATGAATTTTTAACAGTGTTTTCTATAAACTATTAGTAGTTATATTACTACTATATTCCTGCACTAATACTAATAGTAGTATACGTTTCTTGCCCTTTTTTTTACCGTTTGTTTATTGTAGAATTAGTTTAAGCTACTTAAAATATGTGTAAAAATAAAATTATTACTTCAGTACATTTACCACAAAAACTGCATGAATAATTTTTAAGTTTTTACTTTTTTTTAATTTGATTTATTGCAGTACAAAGATAGATGTATAAGAATATGGGTAGCAAAATAATAAAGGCCATTTGTTTTAGCATAGTCAGCTAATCACTGGTTAAATTAAAGTACTCTAAAAATGTATCTAGCAGCACAAGTTTTAAAAGTTTATGGCTACCAGGAGGTTTTGGCTCCTTTCCTAAGCTTTCCCCTCTATTGTGCACATGCTCTAAAAGTAAGCAATATATTGAGTTCAAGCCACACTATTATTTGGTCTAAACAAGGTAAATACAAGCTGTAGGCATCACTATGGCTAGTTATTTAACCAGCAGACACTAGGCCATACTCTCACATTTGTAAACTGTGTACAAACAGAATATATGTATAACATTGTGCCAATGGAAGTTGTACTAGCTGTCAAATTGGGTGTGAATTTGGTTAGTATGTATTTAGAGCTGAACAGTTGTGTTAAGTTATGGTAAAGTTACAAAGCTTATCTCTACTGGTATCCCTATCCTCATTACCCATTTAAGCCGTCTCCAGCCATTATTAGTCACATGCATGAATGTTTACACTTAAAAGAAAACCCTAATTCTTCAAGAAAACTTCATGTAAGATGCATTGCTTTAGTTTTGTATCAAAACTTGTGTTACATACTTATCAGTGGTTTAGTAATTATAGGAGATATTTTCTATTATTTCTTTACAAAATCCAGTATAATTTAACAATCTATAGATAATAGATGAAAAACTGAACCCAGTATTATTAAATGTGCCATAAATGGTTATACATTTACAAAGTAACAACATTGTACTTATTTTGAAAAAGAAGTCTATAAATAGATATGAACTTCCTGTTTGCTTTTTTTTTTTTCACCATTTTGGCTCTGAACTTTGATTTTGTAAAATGCTAGATGCTTTTATAAAATTATCAAACCCAAATCTTTTCTGAAATTCAAAAACTTTTTCTAACAAATTATTAATTGCTCTTAAATTCTTATATCCTAAGTGTGTGTGCAACCAGGTTCTGCATTGTTTTTTCATGTACACAAAGCATTGCACAGACCTGTTGTATGATTAAAATGGTTGTGTAAATATTATTGCATAGTAGTGTGTCTGAGGACTTACAATGCCAGAAACTGGGTTTCGATACCTGCGGTGGGCAGAGCACAGATAGCCCACTGTGTAGCTTTGTGCTTAATTCCAAACAAATGTGTTAAATGTAAATATTATTATAATTATAGTTATTGTAATTCTGGTACCTTTTTTGACTTTTAATTATCATGCATAAATTACAAAATTGCAGATATAAATAACCTTTTAATGGTTAAATTTGTGTCTTATATAGTTATTGTTGTGTTAACACTATTATTTGAGAATACATATTGAAGTACCTTTGTACGTATATAACATTATTTTCTTACTATTTGTAAACTTTTTACAAAGTAATTAGGTTTGTTAGATGTTTAAGCTCTGTTTTGGTCAACAAAACATGTCCTCCTTGCCCTGAGTGTAAATCTTGGCCATTTTATGTCAACTCTTTAATTCTCTCATTCATTATCCCTTCTTCTGGTTAATGAAAAGTAATTTGGAGGGTACGCTCTCTCGTAGTAGCTTAATTATTTTTCACTGATCCTTTCTGAGTGAAAATGTGAGCAGCACGGCCTAGTTGTTTGCACTTTGTATTTGTACTGAGATGGTGTTGTCATTTTCTTCTGTTTGTGCCCCAAGAAACCAGAGCTAGGCATTAGCCATAACTATCTTTTAGGCACGAAAAGGATTAAATTGCTTGCATACTGTGTGAATGAAGATGCAAATATTTTTTAAATGATACACACATGTAGTTTACTTGTCATAAGAAAGAAATATTCCATTTCATTTTTTGTGTTCAGGTTTTAAAGACTTTTGTATGTGCACTAATACCACTTTGTATCATAATGTATGCTTTTGTCTATTTTTGTCTAAGTATATTAAGAGTCTATAGGCTTCATATTATGTTATTTCAATCCTTTAAAAATGTTTCATTTATTGTCATAAAAAAAACTGGGAGGCATACCCCCATACCTCATAGATACAAGATTACACGTACACAAAAATTTTACCTGTGGTAGCTAATCACCCGTGGGATCTGTATTAAATGTAGAATGATATTGCTACTGTTTACTGTGTATGCTACAATATGTTGTATATATATATATTCTAAAACGTATTATGTCAGTTTCTGTGTTCCATTTAGCACTAAAATAGATTCCAGTGTGACAAAAATAATAAATTTCACAATTTTTAGCATTGCGTATGTAATATAAGTTTAAAAATTAATGTTCTGCCTTGAAAGATCATGTGATTTTTGGACGTGTTTTTAGAATTTAAAAAGTTGCAAGAGACCAGCTTTCCCTGATCTTTATAAGCAAGTTAATGTCTGGACTAGGAATCTAAGGATTCATGACAAAAATAAGGTTCACATTCCAATCCCATGGTGCATTATAACAGTGATGTTCAAATTCTTGCCATGTAGTCAGAGAAGAACAAGAGTTGGCATTGGGTGCTGTTCACATTATCTCCTGTTTGTCAATTCAAACTTTTGGATAGCAGGAATGTACATAAAGTTTTTGTATGTTCTGAAAACAAATGATAATGATGTAATGAGATATTCCTCTACTGGAGTTATTCAACTTTTTCCAGTATCAAAATGAGACTTGTTTCATTTTGTACCTTCATGAAATTTATCTTCAGCTCAATCTCATCTTGTAAATTTTATTCCTTTTTTTCTTTACATTGTTTATTTTATTTTCAGTCTATATAATCTAGACTGTATTTCTCTTGTCTGGTGTTTATTCTAATCCTCAATATCAGTTTTATTCCATCACATAGAGAGAGAGAAAACTTTATTAAATTAAGAAACATATTTTTGCCAAAACTGGATGATATGTTAAATATTTATGGTAAGGTTGTGATGATTGTTTATCAATCATTGTCATGGTAAGTAGCATTTATGATCAATTGTTTTAATTATTAATTAGTTAATACATTTATTATTGTTAGATATTAAGTTCTAATTAGTTTATGTTCTGCAATTCAGGCAAATGCTAATCTGCTCCCATCTGAAGGAAAGTCCTGAAAAGGACTGTGTATAGTGGTGATAGTGACAAGTATTTAATCCTGGATCTTGTTAGAAAAGCTGATGTAGTTGCATTATTCATTTATTTGGCATCTTTTTTGTTAATTGCTAAATCAACTTAACTGTTTGAAGAGTTTTAAGAGGGGTATTCCAGTTTTGCTTAATTTTATGCTAGGCTCACTGAATGTTTCAAGCTGAAGACACAATTAGTAAACCTTTTAACTCTTTCAACATGGGCTAAGTCCTTGGGACCAATCTCATAACTTTTAAGTTAACGAAATTTGGCAGATTATCAGTAAACATTACAATGCTTTCATATGCAAAATAAAAATTTTTTTTAAATCTTAAGGTTTGTAAAGCAATGTTTTCTTATGCCTTTTTTTTCTTTTCGCATGATGCCTATCCAACGTACAAAGTAATTTTAATTTTAAGATTAAAAATACTTTTGTGCATCAGAAAATTTTCAAATTTCAAATGCAAAATCTTTATAAAGTCCAGATAGTTATCGAATGTTTCTTAAGAAAAAAACTTTATCTTTTTCAGTAACGAATCTCTGTACAGGTTTGGTCAATTTCACCGATCTCGTAACCACATTAAAAAAATTAGGAAATAAATATAAATTAGGCCTTTTTCGTTCTAGAATGACTACAGAATATAACACAAAAACATAAATGCTTAGACTAAATAGCTTAAACCTCATAACATTATACATTTATATATATATATATATATTGTTACGACAGCGGAGGTCACGTGACGCTAGTAACACGTCATGCGCTTCTTGAACGTTCACATCCCTTCCTGAAATCTCGAGAGCCTACTAGATATGCAGTAGTCTTGTATATATAAACCGGTAAGAACTGAAGGCAACAGGGTAATGTGTAATTGACAGTTGAGTC
>NW_013673574.1:6398-7465 GCF_000517525.1 Limulus polyphemus
TTTATTTAAGTAAACGACTTGTATCGCTAAAGTTTCTTCAGAAAGAATTTTTACGGAAAATTAACTAACAAACAGAGGCATAACAATATATATATATTATTTTTATTATATTGACCTTTCAGCCATGCCTGGCTAACAATATAGAAGTTACAATGATGCAGTGCATGTGCACTCATGTTACTGTATCCAATAATATAAAACTGACCTTTAGTCTCGGCTGTGTTTTAGTAGACTAGTATTTTGTAAAATACAGTCTCATTTCAATTATTTTAAAAAATAAGTTCTTAAACTTATTTTTCTTTAAATATAGAACAGTAAATAGAGAAGTAAAGCAAACAATTATCTGCTCTAGTTATGACCTTTGTACTCAGTTGCTGATTGACTTAGGTTGCTAAGCTTTTTAAAATTTTGCACATGGTGGATATGAAACAAAATAATTTTTTTTAGGTTTTATATATACAGTTGAATATATATATATTATATGCATAAATTACTATATAAATACCATAGAATTCCAGTATGATTAATCAAGCTTAGTAACTAAGCTGTATTTCAATCTAAAAAAAAATATGAAATTTTGAGCAAACTAAAGACACAACCTACTTCCTTGAAATTTTGGTTTGATAGAAAGGGATGGTGTCCTAATACATGAAAATGGCTGAGAAAGCCACTAGGGGACATTCTAAGCTTTTGATTGGTTATTCATGTCATATATAGATGTAAGTATATATAAGGGAGCATTTCAAAAATGGAAAAAGGTGGGCAGGGTGCCACTGTGTGTCATTTATTACATGAGCAATATCTTAGCAAATTGAAAAAGTTGGACAGATAAGAGGCTCTTATTTCATATTTTAGCTTGTTAATATTTGTAATTTGAGTTCCTAATTTGTACGAAACTAAAGACTTGGTATTTTGACATCACAAACATCTAATTTGAACCAGTGCTGCATTCAACATACCATGTGACACACAAAAATTATGTTTAATCATGTATTTTTAATATTTACTTTTAAATTACAAAATTGGATAAGGTATAATACTAATATTTGAATTGTAATCTACAATTT
>NW_013673574.1:7504-23004 GCF_000517525.1 Limulus polyphemus
GAATGTGAGTCAACAAATGAGATGACATGGCCTTTCACTTGTGACCCCTCTGGAAAGGGTTAAGTGGTTGTGTTAAATCCTGTTGAAAGTGGGGAGAAACTCATTGAGTGGATAGCCCACCAAGATGGACCAGAACTGAATTTTGGTCATTACCACCATTCACACTGTCCTTCACAGGACTTCCCTAAAGATGGCAGATGTTTAACAACTGAAATGTAGGATATACCATAATTGATAACTCGTATTATAAATCACACATTGGGGCAGGATGGCTCAGTGGACGTGTAGTCTGAAAGTTATGAATCTGCGGCTTGCTTGTGACATTCTGTTGTGTCCTTGAGCAAGACACTTTAGCCCAATTGTTTCAGTCTGCACAGCTGTATGATGGGTACCAGATGTTAGCTGGGAGGTTTACCTATGGTGAATTGGCATCAAGTCTAGGAGAAATGTGTCATCATTCTCATCTGCTTGTGCCAATACAGCTACTGTGCAGTACTGGCTCCTAAATGCCATAGTAACATAGGAGGGATTTGGTAACAACTAGAAAAATAACTAAGTATAAAGCCTGTATGTATATATACATATACTAGCCAATATGCATTGCACGTGCATGCAAGTATAAAACTCGTCCGGTTACAAAATCCAGTCCATGCACCATTTATAGTTCATTAATTCTTCCAATCCAGTGTTTACAGACTCCTCATTATATCTATAGGATATGAATATACTAGCCACATATATATTTTACAAGCATGTACATAACATGTGATACGTTGATCATCATGCATCTTGGTGATCATACATGCAGTACCACTATCAAAGATAACATTGTTGCAATGATATCAGGGGCAATACCCATGTAATCTGCATGAAGCCAGTCCAAAGATTTTCATTGTTTCCCAACAGAGCATAATACACCAACTACATATTTCATTAAACTAAACTGTTTCAAATGGGACACTTGCTACTGTACACATTTATATTCATGATGGGCATGATAAATATATTAAAACAAGATTATTAAACATTGTTATTTTAAAAAGGAAAATAGGGATCATAAATAAAATAAAGAAACAAGATAGCTAGCTTAAAGTGAAATAGAAGCTGCAAAAAAGAAACGAACAAGCTTAATATTTGAAACAAAACAAATAAAACTGCAAATAGGTATAGTAAACAAGGTAAGCATACAAGACTGGAGATACTGTAGACACTAATTACTCAAGCTACAAATCCCTATTTTGACTCTATGCTGTTAGATAGAATTACATTTGGGTGTAGTCAAAATAGGGACTTGTAGCTTGAGTAAATAATGTCTACAGTATCTCGAGCCTTCTATGTTTACCTTGCACTCTGAACTTTTGGTCTTTTGCAGGTATAATGGCCAAATCCACATGTAATGAAAATGTTTCTGGGATAATATCTAAAAACTTCTATTTAGTAGTTTCAAAGTGCAAAGTATAAGCTTTTTTTTTCACTATTTCAAATACACCAAGTAAAGTGGTGTACATAATGAAATGTATTAAGTTTATTCTGTGTATTTATGTAAAAGTATATAATATCATAAGCTGCTTTACAATAATTTTTAATATTACATATGCCTAGATTTATTACTCTTAAGCAGAGATTTCATGAAGAAAATGTAACATTTATTACAAGGATCCAAAATTTAAATGATGATCAGAATGTCTGACTGAGAAGTCTTGCTCATAATTTTTCATTTGTACAAATGCTTTCAAAACCATTCTGTTTAAACCTCTATTAAACATGGAAAAAGCTATGCAACTTTGACATTAGAATCGGTGTTCTTATTTTGAAAAAGCAGTCTTAGGGCTACATTACATCAGGACTTAAGAAAACTTAACATTTTCTCGGAATGGGGCTTTCAAACAGGGTTGACATTGTGGTGCTAACATGTTATATATTATAACATGCAAGAAATTATAGTGTCTCTGAAGAGTGAAGCTTCTGTTAAGATTAATTGCATATGAATGTTTTCAACCAAAATATTTGCACATGTGTAAATAATGTTGTTGCTATTTTGTAATAACTGAGAAAATAGTAGGAAACAAAATTGTGTATGTATTTTTTTGAGAATTTTTACATCCAAGTTACCATCATATCTTGTGCAGAATGTAGATTTTAATCTGGATTTTGGTTATATTTTATGTTTCACAAAGAATTCTGAGTATAAGATAGTGTTTCTCAGTAACCTTCTGGAACTACAGATGTATATTTCTTAATTTTCTCTCATTTTCTTTTCTTTTTTTTTTTCCTATAGATCTTGAAAAAATGAGTTCAGAATTACAGTCAATAAACACCTGCCAAGATGGTAATGGAGAAGATGTAACTGATGCACGAGGCCTAACAATTTTTAATAAACCTTCTGTTCAATCTCCTTACTTGTCAGTATATGTTGACAGTGATGAGTATAATATGAAACACTCAAAGAGAGGAAAATGTCTGATCTTCAATAATAAAGATTTTGAAATGCATACACGACTAAATGAGAGGAAAGGAACTGAACGAGATGCTGAACAACTATATCATTGTTTTAGAGCATTAGATTTTGATGTTGTCTTATACAGGAATTTAACTGTTAAAGAAATGCGTAATGAATTAGAAAAAGTGAGTAGAGAAGATCATTCAGACAGAGATTGTTTTGTCTGTTGTATCTTAAGTCATGGAGAGAATGGTTTAGTGTATGGAAGAGATGGAAAATTTCCCAATGACATGATCTTTTCTCCATTTACAGGAAATGTCTGCTCCACCTTAGCAGGTAAACCAAAAATATTTTTCATACAGGCTTGTCAAGGAGATAAATTGGATAAAGGGGTTGTTGTAGCTCAGGGGAGAGATATAGCAGATGCTGCTTCACAGTTCTTCAAAATTCCAAGCCACGCTGACTTTCTCATTTGTTATTCTACAGTACCTGGTTTCTACTCTTGGAGAAACACCAGCAATGGATCCTGGTTTATTCAAGCATTGTGTAATGTTTTAAAAAGCCATGCCAAGAACACAGACTTACAGAGTTTAATGACCATAGTCAACCGAAAGGTGGCTTACGAATTTGAATCTTGTGTTCCCACTGATCCTGGAATGGATAAAATGAAACAGGTGCCTTGTATAACTTCTATGTTAACTAGGAAGATATATTTTCGTCCTAAAGTTTAGAAGTAAATGTCAGTTCATTCTGTTTAGAAAAAATTTGAATTTTTATACAAAATTATGATAATTTTTACAAACATAATCAATTGCAGAATTTAATGTCCTTTGTTTTTTGTTTTCATGAAATGATAATTATGCTACAGATGAATCTATAAATGATAAAAATTGTGATAGTCATATCATTCTATTGAATATCTGTTTTGACAGGAAGATATAATTTATATTAAGTTGTGTAATGAGATACATTTTTGACATATTTACTTCAGTAACAACTTAAGGAGGCTGTTGAGCATGTTGGTTCTGTATGTTATTTGTTTCTTATTTTTTTACACTTCACCAAAATTATGAGGGCTATTATGAATTAAACCAACTTAGCATCTGTAAATAACCTAACTACCTGATTTTTGCTAATTTTTAAGTTCTGTCATCGCATTATCTAAAACTAACAGAATCATTATAGAAATGTAATACAGTAGTTTGATATTTCTTTCAGGCATATAGATAAAATCTGAAGAATACAGATTTGTAATGTCTGAATTTTCTACAATGTCAGTGAAAAATTGGAAATTGACTATCTTTTATGAATATTTTTATCTCATTCATGATAAATCTTGATGTAACCATGCTGAGTGAAAAACTAAGTAGTCATTTCAAAAGGTCTGTGTTTAAATTGTGATGGCTCATCTTGTTAGAGGCTGTATATGTTTATGAAGTTATTATTTGTGGTTTATGAATTTTCAAGTAATGGCAAAATGGTTCAGGGTTAACATACTTCCTTGAGGTTTATAGGACTAAAAAGGCAGTCTGAAATGCAAGTAATAATGAAATGGTGCAGGGTTAAAATACATCCATGAGGTTTATAGGGCTAAATAAGTCAGTCTGAAATGCAAGTAATAGTGAAATGGTGCAGGGTTAAAATACATCCATGAGGTTTATAGGGCTAAATAAGTCAGTCTGAAATGCAAGTAATAGTGAAATGGTACAGGGCTAAAATACATCCATGAGATTTATAGGGCTAAAGAAGTCAGTCTGAAATGCAAGTAATAGTGAAATGGTACAGGGCTAAAATACATCCATGAGATTTATAGGGCTCAAGAAGTCAGTCTGAAATGCAAGTAATAGTGAAATGATATGGGGCTAAAATACATCCATGAGATTTGTAGGGCTAAAGAAGTCAGTCTGAAATGCAAGTAATAGTGAAATGGTGCAGGGTTAAAATACTTCCTTGATGTTTATAGGACTAAAGAAGTCAGTCTGAAATGAAAGCCTGTTTATAGGTAATTTATATGCCAGTTTTATTGTTCTAATAAATCATTTGTTTTTGTTAAAGATGTCATTGTTGAACTATAAAATTAATACTTGCAATCATCAAGTTTGATAGAAGTTATTAGCAGATAAGTTTATTTGGTGTGTATAAAATGTTTTATATGCAGGAACTTGTCATTATGTGTTGAAATGTGTAAAAGGAGAGGGGGGGGGGTTATAAAGTGACTGTTGTAGAGTTCCATTGTTTGTGACAAGCATTACAAATAATGATCTATGAAATAAATACAATATTTCTTGGGCACTACAAAAATCTATATTTTATGGTTACATGTGTTAACATTTGTATTTAGAAAAAAAAAGAATAATTTGATGCTGTTTTTGAGAATGCATTTCTATTATTTTCTATTTTTGACATATTGCTATTTTTTAAATACAACATACAAGGCTTATTTTTCTTAGACTCCAAAGATACATAACCTTCCCTGTGTTGTTTAACTAGTGTAACCAGTGACATGGAAACTCAAAATGCTAATATCTTTTATTTTCTCTTTCAAGAAAATGCCTAAAAATCAGAGGAATTTTGTAAAATCATAAATAATATTCAATGTTGAATATTAGTTATGATTTTAACTTTATACACAAGTGTCAAAATACTGTAATTAGGAATTTTGTAATCAGTGTTCCAGATAAGGGGTTTTATTTGCGTAATTCCCAACCAAACGATTTATGGCCTTAAAAAATATTGAAAAGTTGTTTTACTGCCATGGAAAACTAATACAGCTCCTGCCACTTTAACGGTAGTACAGTAATTAATGGACACATTTATTACTGTAGCTTTCTGCAGTTCTCTCAATAGAGCTGGAAAAATAAGTACTATAGCTTCCAGAAGTTTCTATTGGTGCACTGATGAATGATCCAATTTTGTGTAAAAAAATAAAAGAAAATGTTGTGATGTCATTATTTGTCTTTATTATGATTACATCTGGTGATTTAATTTGATAAATTAATCTTGTGCCAAATTTTACCTTTTGAAATGGTAAAATAATTCATAAATAGCTAAGTTACTTTTTATCACAAAATGTTACTGTTGCACATTGTAAAAAAAACTTAAAATTACTCCCACTGACAGAATTCTGGGAGTGATTACTCATTACAGAAAAAAAATCTGGAGTACTGAGTAATTTCCTTGAGTAAATTCTTAGGTTAAAAGTGCTTCATCCTTTTTAGGTCTTTAAATTGATCTTTGGCTAATAAGTAATGCATCTGTAAGTGCAGATCAGGATGTTAAACCTCAAAGACTCATATGTGAAAAACATTAAAATAACAGTCTTATAGAGATTAAATAATTCTTTACACACACTTTTTTTTTTGGCAAACCCACTTTTCAGTCCTCTTTGGTTCTTGTTCTTCTGGATTTTTGTGTAATACCTTTATATTTATTTTTATTAGAGTGTTTCAAATGAATGATGGTAGATTATGATCTCACTTTATACGTGATCTCAATAACACAGCAGTTTGTAGTAGCAATGTTAGCTATTACTGATTGCAAATAAATACATAAGGTTCAACTATGCCATAATGGATTTGTACAACAGAATAGTATTTTGTAAATTTCGCTCAAACACAATAGCTTTAACCATTCCAGTTACAGAAGAAAATATTGCTCACTTTGAATTAGTTTGTGTACTACCACATGATTAACAGTATTATTGGTCTGTTTGGATTTTAATCTTGACCAGTATATTTATATGTGAAAAACATTGAAGTTTTAAATTTATTCTTTGTGATGTTTACCCAATTTTTAAGAGTTTTTCTAAATCAGTAATTACTCAATGTGCCTTTTGAGAAATATTTATAAGTACTTGATGTATATATAGATAAATATCAGTAAATAAATTATGTGTCTATTGAATAGTGTTGATTGTTTGTTAGTAATTACATGATGTATTGGTGAATATGATATGCCTCATAAGTATTTAGACCTACCAATAACAAGTTATTTCCTGCAATAATGGTTTTAAAAAAAAAAGAGTATGTAGATAGGATTTTTTTTTAATGTTTCTTATAGGGAATACTGTTTAGTTTTAACTCTTGTATGAACAGCAGATGAATGGTGTAAATATAACTTTTTTTTTTTCTCTTTCATGATAAATCCTAAGCAGCAAGATAATATGGACAGAATTTTTATGGTGAAGGTTTTTATTAAAACTTGTTTTAGAATTGTCTGGTCAATGCCTGCACGGTTATATGAGATCATTGACTATTGCACAATCACCTATACATCAAAGATAACAGTTATTTTGTGGGTCATAACTAGTTGGATAATACACTACTTCCATGACATGACTACTGTGCATTGGCATGTGTAGAGGAGGCATAATTGGACTGCACAAGTGTTTGTTATTTCATCAGTGGCTGATAACATGAACTGAATCTGTCTAGCCATCAGTTACTGGTGGCTGCATCTAATAGGGACAGTTCAAGTTATTTGATGTGATTTTCAGTCATCTGTTGTACTGGGGCTAATGCTTTATACCACTGACGCCTCTCTAACTGCTTGAATCAACTGACAAGTATAAAATATTCTCATCATCTTCACTTCCAGATGGTCGAGCCAAGAAGCAGTTGTTCTACAGTCTAATCTTCCTGCTTGTATCAGACTTGCCTCCTTGTTGCAATAAGTATTTCAGGATTTAAATTCCGAAATAAATAAACCAAGGAACAAAGAGCACTTTTCAAGTTTGCCTTTTAATCTGCACCACCATCACTAAGCGTAAGAAAAATTAGCAACACAAAGTTCAGTCTTTATGCATGCGTATGAAAGCAGCGTGGTAAGGAGCAGAGAATATTTGTGACATTCGGCAAAAAAACATAAGGGGAGAGATGAAATAAACTTTCCATTCTGAAAGAAATGAGACTTTATATTCTTTTGAAATGTGGAAAAAAGATACCTTTGGAATTCTCATTCAGAGGTAAACAGGACAGTTTAAAGTTATGATCTACAACTTTTGTGACAAAAGAGCAAAATTCTAGCATCTAGTTTTGGCAAGAAGTGCAGAAGGAGCATTCTAAAGGAGATGAGACGCAATACTGATAGTGTTAATAAGGTGCTAAATGTATCTGTAGGGTTTGATATGCTGATTGTTGCTCATATTTGTCCCTTATTTTGAACAGATATTATATACTTATGCATGAATGAACGAACATAAGCATATCAATGTGAGTATGTGAATCAAGTGTAAAATGTCCATTTTCACTATCATTTTAGATTCTGTAAAAGAAAAATATGATGTTTCAGTCATTTATACTCACAAAAATGTCGCATTATTTCAACTATCCAGGGCTGAAAAACAAATTCAATTAACTTCAAAAAGAGGCCCAAGTGGCACGACGGCAAGTCAGAAGGTGTAGATAGCCTATTGCGTACATCTGTGTTTAAAAAGAAACAACCCGGGGAATTGTATAAAAAAAAGGGGTGGGCTTGAAACGATTTTAAGGACATTATTTTATTTATATTAATTTTGAAGAAATTGGAATATCTTGGCATGGCTTTAGCCTGAGATAACATTTCTGGAGCAACATCTGATTAGCCTTTCCTTAGTACCTTTTCAAAAGTACTTGCCTGGCATGGCCAGATGGTTAGGGCGTTCGGCTCGCAATCTGCGGGTCGCGGGTTCGAATCCCCGTCACACCAAACATGCTCGCCCTTTCAGCCGTGGGGTCGTTATAATGTGACGGTTAATCCCACTATTTGTTGCTAAAAGAGTAGCCCAAGAGTTGGCGGTGGGTGGTGAGGACTAGCTGCCTTCCCTCTAGTCTTACACTTCTAAATTAGGGACGGCTAGCGCAGATAGCCCTCGTGTAGCTTTGCGCGAAATTCAGAACAAACCAAACCAAAAGTACTCATTTCATTTTTTGTATCCGCAGTTTCAAAAGTTTAATATTCAAAGTTAATATTTCTGTTCGTATTTTAGAAATAAATTTTGAATTAAAATTGTTAATTGGGGCACGTGGTTGTGTCCTGGCTTGTAGATCCGAGGTTCTGGGTTTCGCACTTGATTACCGCTAAAAATATAATTGCGATCCATTATTTGGAGTCTCGTAGCGGCGACCTGTAAACCACAGCCAAGATGTGTTGCTTGTGGTTTAAACCATGATGTGCAACAATGCTCTAAAACACGATCAACCAAAATGCTGTAATTGTAATGAACATCACAGTGCAAACTATAAAGGATGCAGTAATTTAAAACCAGTAAAACAAACATATTTATAATAAAAACAACACACAAGCTTAACAGGTATAGAAAGACGCTAACAAACAAAACACACCACATATACACAGCCAACACTACCTGCGACCTCTCCTACGAACACCTAAAAACACTGAAATCACCAAAACACGTGCAACAGTAGTCTCCAATGAAACAACCAAGAAAATAAAACTACAAAAAACAAAACAAAAACGATCAGGAACAACAAACAGACCACTTCATGAATATTTTGAAAAATATGAATTTGTCGTAGAAATCAGCAACCCGGAACTAAAAAATTTAACAACAATAATGACAAACATCGCAAAGAAACAACTTACACAGATATTACTGTTAATAATATCAGAAATGACAGCTTATCTTTTCGTGCCTCCCACCGGTACAGCGCTATGTCTGTGGACTTACGACGCTAAAATCCGGGTTTTTCGATGCCCGTGGTGGGCAGAGCACAGATAGCCCATTGTGTAGCTTTGTGCTTCATTCCAAACAAACTGTTATCTTTTCGCAAACAATGAATAATTTCACAGTTCTCCACGTCAACATCCAAGATGGTATAACTTCCAAGCGGTATTAGATCGAAGACCTAATAAGTTACACCAAAGCGGATAATATAATAATCAGGGAGACATTGAAGAACAAACAACAGATTTAATATAAACAATTACATTATTGTAAGACACGACAGAGAAACAAAAGACACCGAAGAGGGGCACGTCTACTGCATAGAATGCATAAATATTACCAACCTTTGTAGCTCTATGACATGGAACAGACTCATCTTGGAATGTACACTGATCAGCTTCACCAAAGTGATCCTAAATTGTTGGGTTTAACTGGGACTCTATGATCTCGACTTACTTGTCGACATTGACAATACCTTTCACAAAATGCAGCTGTTCTACACCCTAGCGAAAGATACATCCCCATATCATCTGACTCTGTGGATGTTTCAAACTTGAAATCAAACACAATGAATGAATCTCTTCTCTACATTAGCATCATGCGAAGTACTTCCCATAAGATCTGTGCAGGTTGATTTGTCTCAGAAGACCATTTTGCTCCAAATTGCTTTAATCCTGTTAGCATTATCTGTGGCCCAGTTTAGCCTCATCTTCCTCATCTTGTGATGAGGAGGGGGTTCCTTTCTTAGCCATCTTGCTGGGAAACTGGCTGAACACAGGTGATAATGGATGGTGCATGCAGTGACCCCCGAAGTTTCCTACCATGCTCTCTTAAGATCTGTGGACAACAGCTGACGATTCTCTAGACTCATGTGTTTTGCAACATGATTATCAGCTGCTGTGGAAGCTTTATTTCTACCTCTTCCCTTCTGCTGTTCCACACAGCAAATCTCTCTATACCTCAGTACCCAGCAACGCAAAGTAGACTGGTTAAATTCAATTCTTCTAACAATCTGCCTTGTCGAAGTCCCTCTTTGCGCAAAGAAACAATGACTGTTGTTTTTTTTTTTTTGTGGAGCTAACTCACAACCCTGGACCATGTAGCATACTGTGCATGTTTTATCAGATAGACTTGTAAACTGACTCTCAATAAGAACCCCTGTTTATAGCCAAAAATAGCTGATGCAATACCCAGAAAGCCTGTAAAGCTGCTAATGTAATAATTAGGTATTATTGTAGTATCCATGAAACACATTTGCACCTACATGCATGAGGGCCTCAAATCAGACGAAGATTCAGAAGAAAGTGTGAAAAAAATGGTTGGTGTAATAAATTTTTCCACCACTGTACCCTGCACTATATTATTACAAAATAACACTTAGAAGTTTTCACATTTTGTACAAAACTCGTTTTAGTGGTATCGTTCGAAACAGGAGCCATGTTCATACTTGATTTTTCACCGTTAGGTCAACGATAAGTTTACAGACTTAAAATGCTGAAATTTGGGTTCTATTCTCCACATTGGACAGACCATATATAGCCCATTGTGTAGCTCTGAACTAAAACAAACCAAGATAGAGCTTTTGGACCTGCTTAATGTTTCTATTCCATGATTAAGATATATACTAATGAACATAAAGTAGAGACACCATTTAGTCTTCTGTGCAAAAGGTGTTCAGAATAAAATATTGTAATAATGCCAAATTAAAACTATATTACATATAAACGTGTTTAGTCTAAATGAAACTTTAAAAAACTAGATGTAAGAATGGCAAAAGTGCCAAAAAGCTATGTTTATAAAACCTGGGGCACCTAACTTTTAAATGTTGTAATACTTTACTTTTGATAATGACGTCCAACATCAACTAGCATTTCAAACATTTATTGATTTTGTATTATAAAGTATTAAACTCATTCTTCATTGATAGTTAGAGTTATTATTGGTTTTTGTAAAAAAAATAGTGAAATTTTCTTTATTCTATGAATGGAACATGACTGTTTTTGTTTCAAGTACGAGATCTCATTATAAAACTCGAAACGTCCCCTCTTTTCACTCAACAGGCAATTTGTTAGATTTACAGGACTGTTCATTTTAATTTTAATACGAGAGTATTATTTAGTTTATACTTTGTGAATGTTAATGTAAGTTATTTTAGAAGTGATAGTTATGGCAAGTTTGCTCACGTAACTGTTTATGAATCATTTGTTGTGTATTCACTTGTTTGGAATTGACATCATGTTACTCAAACTTTCTGGATTTTTCTCGTTGCTTTAAGTGAGTGTTGTTACATCGTAGCGTCTCGTACTTTGTAGAAAATTCTAGGTCTCAGTCGGGCAATATATATATATATAAATAAGTGACCAAGTTAGTAAAAGTGAAAAAAAAGTGAATTTAGACTTTAGAGTTTAGCTGTAATGGGTAATTTCTAAAGTGAGTTTCACAGCTTGTATTGTAATAACAAAGAGAGATGAGAATAATTTGTCTTGTCAAACGGTGTTCTAAAGTAAATAAACCAGACTGTGTGGAATTGTGACGTAAAACATAATTATTTTAAGCTCTGGATACAACTGTGGTAATGAATATTTCTCATCTGCTTTGGCTGAATATGTTTCTTTAACTTACCATTAGGAGAACTGCAAATGTTTTAGACAGAACAAAATTATATTCACAACGTTTTTGTTTTGTTGTTTTTTTTCTGGAAGAATGGCTTATAACAAATGCAGATCAACTCTTGCTAACAGGTATACTGGTCATCACCCCTTGCTCAAATGTACAAACCTTTATTACCGTTGAGATCAAGCGTGTAGATGGCACTATTTAAATTTCAGTACCGATAAAGCTACCACAGTTTATCTGACAATTGAAAATAACTGCCACTGGTAGTCGAAACGTCGGGCTGTTGCTATTATTTCAGTTGATGTTCTTTTAAATTGATATTTAGTTTATTGTCCCAGGTGTTTAGATTTTTGTTTCTTGTGAAAAAGTAAAATTGCTTCTAAGCTCAAACTGCCCTCTCAATTACTTAATTATTTAAAATCGATCTTTGAACGGCTCACCTGAGTTCCTCTACCAAATTTTATATAAATTGTTTCAGCCCGTTACTTTTAGCAACTTGTGACGCCAAAACACCAGACAGACAAACAAATCTGCTATATATAAATGCATAGATACCTATAAAATATGTAAACGAGAAGTATTGCTTAAATAAGAATTAATCCATGAATTAATTAATCCGGATTAATTAATGAGAAGATGACATAATAGTGAATAAAGTTGGATAGGATTAACCCTATCATTACGGGTCAAAGGCCATATCATCGCGTTTGTCGACTTACATCCAAATATTTATTCAACTACTATTTTATGAATTTATGTCAATAAGCTTAGTATGAAATTGTAGACTGTAATTCAAATTTTAGTATTTTCTTAATTTAAAAGTACATATTATCAGAACTCACCTAAATATCGATTTTTGTGTGTCATGTGGTATATTAAATGCAGCATTGGTTCAAATTAGGTGTTTGTGATGTCCAAATACAAAGTCTATAGTTTCTTACGAATTAGAAACTCAAATTACCGATATTAACAAGCTAGAATATTGTTACAACAGCGGAAGTCAAGTGACGCTGATGAGTTTCTCGAACGATCGGGGAAGTCCGAGTGTGATCGAGATGCCCTCTTTGTTGGTATATAAGAGTTGGCAGAAAAAGCCAGCGGGATAAATGAATGAAGAGAGAGCAGTAGTTACTTTGAGTTTCGTGTAATTTATGATTCTGTTAGTTTCGAGCTAGTGAGCCATAAAGTTTATGTTTTGCACTCGTCGAGAGTGAAGTTATCGAGATTGTGAATCACTGTGATTTATAGTGTGTATTATAAAAGTTGTTAAGTTTAAAGTGACGAGAAACGTACGGATTGTGGAACTACTGTGTACTAAAAGTTTGTATCGAGGAATAATAAACTGGTTTAATAAAGAAAGGACTTGTATCACTGAAGATCCTCGGGAAGCATTTCTACCTGAAACAAACAAACAAGCAGATACGTAACAATATTTTAACTTAGAAACATCCTCACCGGGCCCCCTTTCTCTCTCTCTCTTTTAACATTTTCAATTATTTATTAAAAAGAAGATCCTAAATTAGGACAGCAACGAGCTCATAAACCAGACAAAATAATAGCAGCAGCCGCTTTACCTCATAGTATAAGCGTAAAAACGTTAATAAAGTAACAACAAATATCTATTACATCTATAAATGTATACAAATACGTATTAATTATTACTCAAATTATTATTTCAGTCGTTCTTAATGTATCAAGCGTCTATATGCAAAGAAAAGTCAAAAACTATGGTTTTTATCATTAAATGATGATGTAGCCTAAAGATGGTTTGCGGGCTTTACGGCATAACCAGATTTCATTCGCCCGAGCTCCTGGGCAATTGCTCGCTGTCGGCGGCCTGATAAATACCATTACTATACTATATTGTTTCCTTTACGTTTAGTTTTATTAAATAAAGTTACCTACTTGTAGTATGAACTTGTCTTATAATATAAACCAAAATAATGCTGAACCTGTCTTATATACGAATCAAAATAATGGCAAGCCTGTCTTATAATACGAACCAAAAAACGCTGAACCTGTCTTATATACGAATCAAAATAATGGTAATCCTGTCTTATAATATGAACCAAAAAACGCTGAACCTCTCTTATAATACGAACCAAAACAACGCCGAACCTGTCTTATAATACGAACCGAAACAATGCTAACGTATTTTTCGTTATATCCCAAATATTATGTAACTACATAATATAAAGATTGGAGTTCTTTAAATTGTTTTTTTTATTTCAATGCTGTTAGCTTCTCCTAAACATACCTGTCTATCGAGGGTTTGTAATGTAAACTTAGCCAATATTACACTCACCACAATAACTACGGTTTGCAAATAACGACATAACATCATTTATGTCAAGAAAAATTATAATCAAGCAAAGATACCTTTATAACTATCCCCTAGGGGAGTCAGTGATTTGAATGAGGTTTATAAGGTTAAAATTCGAACTTCGGTCCCTGTAGTGAACACAACACAGGTAACCTATTAAGCAGTTTTGCAATTTAACACACAAACAAGCATATAACAAATATTTCATTTAATTTCCAAACAAATTCTACAGTAGTCATCTCATTCGTTTCATCTGTGTATGCTCTTCTGAGAAACTTCATGTTCTGAAGTTAATTTATCATTATGTGCAGAAAACATTGTAGTAGATGAATTTGTGTATGAACATTCAGGAATGTTTCTCAAACATAATCAATGGCTTGTGGAAGTTTACATACTTAGATGCAATCAAAACTTTAAAACAAATCATTAATAGAGTCCAACTTTTGGATTTATGACGATTTTAACAGTGCTGTTCTTTACCACAGTTTCCAAATAGTCCCTGGCTCCTATGAATTTAGTGTTGAATACTGCCAAGATGATTATAATTTCCTTCTTTTGTTCAAGTTGGATTGAACTGAAGATCTTGCAACATCTCTGAAGGGTCTGTGAAAAAAAAACTGAGAAAAGGTCAAATTTATATATTTATGTACACATGTGTTAATTGGAGCAAAACTATCTTGTATCACATGGCTGACCTCTATAAACAGTGATGTTAATATGGTTATACAGACCAATGAAATTCAGTTATATCAACCGAATATATTTGGATATTCAAAGTTGTTTGCTAATGTTTTCTTCGGCGACAATTTGACGTGATATGTGTCAAAAATGTTTTTCACATTAATAACTACAACAAAATACTTAGACAGTTCCAAAGTAAAGCAGAACAAACACTTCATTGTGTTTAATTATTTAGATTAAGCAAATGTATAAACATGAAACTTGAGAGTTTAATCTAGTAAACTTGACATGATAAAGTACAGTTAATGCTCTAGTTTTCTTCCACTTTTTACGTGTTAATATTATAGTTGCGGACTTTAGTTTAATACACTCTTCAAGGTTTGTTGACAGTCATTAATATTAGACACACATATATCCCTTCCTATAAATTACGTCAATTTATTAGCTTCATATTTTTATGACAAATAGGTAGTTATAAAAAATTAAACTTACTTAAAAAAAGTCATTATTTGCTATACTATTTAAAACAAACATTGGTATTCACAATCTCTGAAATTTTGTTTCCCTAGTATGATAAGGGCGTATAATTAAGTTTTCTGTATTATATCTTTTCAAAGTAGTAATTAAAAATACTTTTTTCTCAAAGAGGATATACCAGCTTGATTAATATATAACAGTAATATTATTTTGTTTTCTACCATGCGTATGTTTGTGGGGAAATAATATAAAGGAAAACCACTACTTAGCAGTGAGTTCAGTTTAAACATATATTATTT
>NW_013673574.1:24004-26270 GCF_000517525.1 Limulus polyphemus
AACGCAACTGACAGATCTGTGTACATGTTATTGATGTCTTAGTTCAATAACACCAGTTTCTAGGGTATCAAAAAATACATTATTTAGTAGTCTTCTTTCCTTCAAGCCCGGCATGGCCAGGTGGTTAGTGTGGTCGACTCGCAATCTGCGGGTCGCGGGTCTAATCCCCGTTACACCAAACATGCTCGCCCTTTCAGCCGTGGGGGCGTTATAATGTGACGGTTAATCCCACTATTCATTGGTAAAAGAGTAGCCCAAGAGTTGGCGGTGGGTGGTGATGACTAACTATCTTCCCTCTTGTCTTACACTGCTAAATTAGGGACGGCTAGCGTAGATAGCACTCGTGTAGCTTTGCGCGAAATTGTAATGATAATGATCTTATAGTGGGGAGAGTTCAACTGTGTCCTCAATCCACAGCTGGACAAGATAGAGGCAATCCTCTGACTGGAATCAAGGTGTCCCAACCTTTATCTGACCTCTTGGATGGTTATGACCTCCATGATACTTGTTGTCATCTGCATGGACCAGATTTCCGTGTTACATGGGTAGGTCATGCCGTTTCATGCCATTTGGATAGGTTCCATTTGACCAGCTCATTACTGTCCAGTTTGTAGAAAGCCTGTGTTTTCCCAGTCGTTAATATTTTGCAATATGTCTCTGATAATTGTGCTTTTGTCCTCTACTTTCGTGATTTCAATCCTACGTCTCGTGGCCCTGGAATCTGGAGATTGAAAAACTCATTGATTGATGGTACCCTCATCAGTGAGAATCTCCTTTCTCTCATTTGTGACCACTGCAACAGTGATGTTCGTGACAGTCGGTGGTAGTCTGTTTTCAATGAGTAGTGCTTTGGGCCCACTAATCCCATAGCTTGTGACATGAAAAACAGGATATACAGAAAATTCTACTGTGCAGTGATAGTGTGGACAATGTCTTGCAAATGGATATTGAGCATCTTAAGTAGGAGATTGACCAGGACTATGCTGCTATGTTCCAGTCGACGGTCATTCACTCCAGGAACGAGTCTCTAGTATCAAATGCAGGGTGCAGTGGTTGGTTTTGCAATACTGCCATGTCTCGCCACATGGACAAGGTGCAGGTGCCTGATGGGACTATTTCACAGGAAATTTCTGACATTCTGTCGGAATGCCATTCCTATTTCCAATCATTGTTCTTACCTTCTGATGTCCAACCTCCCTTGTGGGATGATCTCACCCAACGTCTACTAACTATCGACGTGACTCAATCTTCCAAGCTAGGCCTGCCTCTCGCTGTGGAAGAATGCAATCAAGCTCTTTGTTTTCTCTCCAAAGGTAAATGCCCAGGGCCAGATGGTCTCACTGTCGAGCTTTATTGTCTGACTTGGAATATCTTGGGATTGTCTTTTGTACGAGTTTTCAATGACTGTCTGCTTCAAGGTCGTCTCCCCTGTGATATTTCCGAGGACGAACTTACATTTCAGGTTTTGTCAGCTTGGAGACCAATATCCCTGCTCAATGTCGACTATAAAATTTTAGCTAAAGTTCTTAGTCTCCATTTGAGCGGGGTATTAGACTCATTTGTCCAACCCGTGAGCACACGTACTGAGCGAAAGGTCTAGTCAGCATTGGCGTGCGTCCAGATTCTCCTCTTTGGATAGCCGTAGTAAAGGATCAACAAAGAAATATTAACAGCCTTATTTCTATGCATTTGGACATTTCCGTAAGCGAAAAAAGTCATCGTATGTTTAGGATAAATTGAATATAAGTTTGTTTTTTTTATCTCTGTACGAGTGAAACTATCAGTGTTTTTTCTTTTTACCGACAGAAATAACACTGCAGCGACAACATTTTCCGCACTGTCAAAATAACATTTTTATCGATGATCATAAAACTACTTTAAATGTGGATAACATTCTCCCATCTCTCCTTAATATAAGAATATAGGTAACTGTAGTTTAAAGAGAACCATGTGATAACGTGTTATGATTTTATCTTATACAGTGAACTTTACTAAATTTTCTTAAATCTTATAACAGTTTCGTTGATGATTAAGACGTAAAAACTAAAAATCTAATATATCAAAACAATTATAAATTGAAGAAGTTAGACTATGTATAAATCATGGTGAGTTATATTTGTAAAGTTATATTTAAACAACAATTATGTGAGTTCTAGATCAAAAACAAAGAGCAGCAACTTAGAAACAGAAAATAATCTCGTAATGTACCATCAAATATTGAGAAATTCATAATTGAACGTTTAGCTTTCTGTATTGTTATGTAAAG
>NW_013673574.1:26695-28651 GCF_000517525.1 Limulus polyphemus
AATGTACCATCAAATATTGAGAAATTCATAATTGAACGTTTAGCTTTCTGTATTGTTATGTAAAGTGTAAGAATAGATACATTTGTTTTACTGACTGTTAAACTCAGTGACATACAAAATCCGTTCTTCGTTGTCAGAGTTAAAGTATGGTGAACACAGAGCATTATGCTGGTTGTGAAGTTATATCCTGTAATGATAAACAGCTAACATAATGGTTTATATATATATATATACATATATATGTTTTTCTTGTCTTTTTTTTTGTAAAAAACAACAAATTGACATATTTTGTGAAGAACGTTTTTGTTGTTATCACAGTTTCTTTGTTTGTTCTTAAAATATTCAAAGGTAGAAAAAATGCACAATAATATTGATAAATCTTGGATAAAGATATCTTTCTCTACATTATCCTTGAAAGTTTCATGAATAGGACCTGATGAATTTCATTCTGTTACTCTTTGATTAAACGTAGATTGAACAATAAATTTATTCACTCTTGTCAATGCAGTTCTCAAATATAACCATACACATGTTACAGGAATGATGAGTTTGAATAAGATCGTCGAATTCAGCTGTTCTTTCTTCAATACTTGTAAAATAGGGTACACTTGTTCAACACATATATTAATAAGGATAGATTTAATCCGATTATTTAGTTTACTGTCATTATGAACTATAGTGTAACTATCAAAATGAGAAATCTGAGCACATAAATTCCGTCATTATGAATTTGATAAAACAAAGAGAAACTTTTCAGATAATATATCATACCATGATAATCAAGTCGATATGTAAATAAAATAAAGGAGACATTATTAACACAGGAAAAACACGATTATGTCTTTCTAGAAGAAAATCTTGTTTAGTTTTGTTTTTTAAAGCTACATTAATAATTGGGATCCACTGTTTAAATTCCTTCTATTCTGTTGAAGAAAAACATGATACTTTCCTTTGCTACATATAGCTTTCCTTTTCCAAAGTCCTTGAAATGCAGAATATCAATATACAAATTATTCTTGTAAGTGGATAGAGTGACGTAACGGTCGAACCTAATGTGACATAACGGTCGCTCCTAATGTGACATAACGGTCGCTCCTAATGTGACATAACGGTCATTCCTAATGTGACATAACTATCGTTCCTAACAGGATAAGCATGAGATGAATTAGGTGCTTTTTCACGTTGTTGCCCCCAGTGGCACATCGGTATGTCTACGGACGTATAATGCTAGGAACCGGTTTTCGATACTCGTGGTGTGTAGAGCACATATGACCTATTGTGTAACTCTGTGCTTAATTACAAACAAAGAAAATTCACGTGAATAGAGGAACCTAACTGTCGTTTTTTCTCTTTTACTAGTTGATTTTAATTAATGGATTTATTCATTTTCCCCATTTCATCAATGCTAGCAGCATTTATTTTCTTTCCAATAGACTAAAATGATATATATATAACTAGTAAAAGACATCAATGTTATCTTATTAATATAATGGTCAAGTTTATAATAAGTAGTTAAGCTAGACACATAATTTACTAACCTTTGATCCAGTCAGACTTCGAGTGCACTTGTTCAAAATCTGTTGAATTTGATATTGAATGCTAATTTCAACTGACAAAACGAAGGATACACTTTCATGTTCCTTAAATGTAAAATATAATACATAGCATATTTTAAAATCTATGTTAAAATGTCTCTAGATAAATTCAGTATCTGCTTACAGAAATAAAAAACGCTAACTAAAATAGTTAATATGAGTATAATTTGTATGAAAACTAATTCAGTATTTTATAAACTAATTTTTTAAAATAATATATTAGTATGTCTTGAAGTTTTGAGTGAAACAGGATTTTTATATAAGAAAATCACTGATTTGTAACTGATGATCTTTCTATAAAATGAAATATAAACATCACATGTTTCTGATGAAAATATCTTTCAATAGTTGAAGAATAATT
>NW_013673574.1:29141-33166 GCF_000517525.1 Limulus polyphemus
TAAACATCACATGTTTCTGATGAAAATATCTTTCAAATAGTTGAAGAATAATTACTTGATTTCTAAATAAAAGTCTTTTTTTACATATTTTCATTTGTGAAAAATGTGTTTGATGCTTTGAAAAAACTAATAAGTTTAATCATATTCATATTACGTACATAAAGTTTTGAAAGAAAAACGAGAAATCACATCAGTCACCCTAGTGATCACCTCCACAGACTGATCCATATTTAGTCATCACTAGAGCTGTGAAATATATGCACTTTATAAGAAAAGTAACTTCTTCTTCACACATTATAATAATTTCTAGTTGATTAAACCATATTAGACATATCCAAATGCAAAAGTCTAGGAGGAGTTAGAGAACAAACAAACAAACTTCTCTCAAATTATAGTAGGATAATGATTACAGTTTAAGTGTCTTGGGTTCCAAAAACGCTTGAACAATAAATAAGCATAAATTTTCCGTTAGCCCAAAAAATAAGTGTTATTTTACAGCAGAATAAAGAACCTTGTCATTACTCACCTTGTATCATTTTATTCATGTGCTGTAGAGCCGAATTTTCATTCAGCTAATCTCCTAATTCACCACACCACACTTTGTTCAGTGGAACTCAGTGATGAGCAATAAGAACCACACTGAATTAAATTCAATTTTACATCACATGGATAAAATGATACAATGTGAGTAACGGTAAGGCTCTTTATTTTGCTGTGTTTAAGAGATAACATCTACTGTTTGAACAAAAGTAGAATTTTGGCTAATTCATGTACAGGCATTTAAGTATGTATATAACGTGCTGCATATATTGATTCTAAAATTATGTTTATAAAACAAAATAATTATTCAAGCAGGTCTTGAATATCTGTTACAACAATACAACACTGAATAAATTACAGTATGCGCCTAATAACAATAAAGCATTTACTACTTGAACAGACTTAACATATTCATTGTTATAAAAAGATCTTTGTTAGTTGTGTAAACTTATTGTTGTAACATTGTTGTTGTTTCACTAACAGAATGTTTTTAGATTACCTAGTGAAAATAATTTAACATACAGTCCACGTAACTACAACAAATAAATTTATTTCATTCTGAATTCTGAATATGTCATCTACTCTCGAATTTACTAGAAAATTTGACGTCAAATATTTAGAATTTTCTAGGTATTCTAGCATATCTTATTCAACTTCTGATCTTAATGTCATCATTAAAATCCGATGTTCTCTTTAGTTAACAGACAAATTAAAAATACAGCTTACTACAGTATGCTTTTGTGAGAAGTTATATGCCGTCAATAGTCTTGTTATGTCTGTGAAGTGATCAATATGTATGGTATTCGGACACGTGTTCTTATATGAATTAGATATTTTCATAACTTTATCTGTCTATTAAAATTTTGTTTTTAAAACATTAAGATTACCGTTTCTTACACTTTTGATACTGACAGCTTGTATTAAGTAACCTGGTTTTATTACAATTTAAAAACAACTGATTTCACTTTTGTTAACTTTTCAAGCTTCTGCGCGCAATTTGTATAAGTGCGAAGTTTGTGAAATACGTTATGTTGATATTGCTTTAATCTTCTTTTACTGTTTAAATTAAAATATTCGAATTTGATTAAATGTGTGAATCTAAATAGCTTTTAAATAGAAGGATGTAAAGTAATGGCTGGAGACGGCTTGAATGGGTAATGAAGAAAAACTTTAATATAACTTTAACATAACAGCAAATGTACAACGTTTTGACAAGGTTTTGTCATCATCAGATGTAAAGTAATTATACTTCAAATAATTGAAGTTAAGTGTTTCACTTCCAACTTAATGTTTTGTTAGGTATTGAGAATTTGAAATAATCCGAAGCCGAGTTAAATAATTTAAATTTTAATAGTTGAATTGTACCCTGGATTTAGTGTCAATAAATATGCTGATATTTTATTTTATTTACGCTATTTGCCAACAAGATTGATTCCCAGCGTTTTTGTTTTTGAAACAAATACGTTTTAATATATATATATACAATAGGATAATTTACAATAGCAACTATTATGATTAATTATTACAAAACAAGTTTCATAAGCAGAAATATCACTAACTTACAAATAGCCTAAAATTGTCTCCCTAGTTCAAAGTCTCCTTGATATCCAGCGAGTTAACTTGAAGTCGATATACGTACAATTGCCGAGAAGCTAGCTAGCTTTGTCAGACACTGAATTGTTGAACTTGTAGTATCAGATATGTATTACGTATAACGAATTTGTTATATATTTATTTTAACGTCAACGTTTGTTTTGAATAAGTTTATATTTAAGGGCGTGTCTAGCTTACCGTGTTAGTTACATATAGCGAAACTCCCGCCAATTCTCCAAGATTGTAGAATATTTGTGAACACAGGAATCAACAATATATCCACTTCCGTAACCAGTTAACTACAGTTCCGAAGTTTCGAGAAAATGTGTCCCGACTATAAAACAGCAAGGCAACGCGCCAAAAAACAACATAGAAGAGAGCTAATATACAATTCTGCTAAGAAACTGTTATAACCGTGTGTACGCGAAAAGCCGTAATTTTGCTAACCGTTATCAACCGGAAAATATACGACATTTGACCAGGAACAGCTATAAATTTCGAACGTCAGTGAATTCTCATCAAACGGTAGTATCTTTCCAAAAATATTGCCGGTTTCTCATCGGACATTTGTGGTTTTATGAAAATATTATCTTACTTCAACGGTAACGCATATTTCAAAATACAAATTCAATCCAAACAAGGTTCATATTAAAAATAAATACACAATAATAAATTCGTTACAGTTTCTAAAATGAAAAGTGATAACATTAAATTATTCGAATTAGCAAGTATTTCACGTAAGACTGCAAAAGAGAATTATATTTCATTTATAGGAAAGTAAGTACAAATAAAAATTTCTTTAAGATAATCAAATTGAATAGTTATCACTTAATATTTTCGTATTTTAGTAATTACAAATATAAAAAAATAACCTTAAACATACATATATGGTGATAAGATAGCAACATATCAAACAATCGTCACTACTAATATTCAAAACGCAAATCATTATAGGGAATTATTTAAAGAAAACATTCAATAAATGTCACTTTTCTCTCAGTAAGTATTTTATCATTTTGTTGTTAAACTTTTTCCTTTCTATTTATAGAATACTTAGTGCAATTTCCAAAGAAAAAAGAATCCCCAAATATTCTTATAATTAAAAAGAGAACTGAGAAACAAGAGTCGATATGCTGTAAGTTGATAACCATGTAATCCATGATATCAGAAAGGAAGCAATTAGAATGGGAAGACACAGCAGAAAATGTCACCTGATGTGAGATTTTATGATTACTTACGAAAATGTTTGGCAAATAGTTACCTTTGAAAATTAATTTGCGTTCTGTCCTTCCAGAATCATATTTATTTGTTTGTTTGAAGTTAAGCATAAAGCTTCACAATGGGCTATCTGTGCTCTGCCCACCACGGGTATCGAATCTCAGTTTCTAGCATTGTAAGTACGTAGATATTCCGCTGTGTCACTAGGGGAACAACTGTGAAGGAATTTTAATCTAAAATTAATTTTGAATTCAGTGATGAAGTTCAGTAGCTGACTTTTTATTTAAATGTTTAATTAGCTTGTCATCCTGACTCCCGCTGACTCAGCCGAAATCAGATACACTAGGCTACAATTATCAATATGCACTAAAACCGAATACGAAGGACAATTTATTTTATAGCTGATTTCTGTCCTTTATAAATCTGTAAATATAATTGCCATAATTTTAATATAAAGATTAAAATACACATTCTAAGTAGGATGTTTACTTCTAAACTTTAGGATGAAAATATATCTTCCTAGTTAACATAGAAGTTATACAAGGCACCTGTTTCATTTTATCACTTCCAGGATCATTGGAGACACAAGACTCAAATTCGTAAGCCACCTTTCAGTTGACTATGGTCATTAAACTCTGTAAGTCTGTGTTCTTGGCATGGCTTTTTAAAACATC
>NW_013673575.1:0-7666 GCF_000517525.1 Limulus polyphemus
CGAAGTTACGGAAAGTTAATTAACAAACGGAGACGTAACAATACTATGAAGTATGACCATTTGATTTCTCATCTTCTTGTGCTACAAGACGAAGCAATGGGTGAAAAATCAGAGCGACAGTTCGACATATGTAAACAAAGCTACAATTTGTGACCTGTTGACCTTCATTGTTGAAGTTCTAGGTTATTGTTACGCCTGGGAATTGAATAACAAAAATTACTCCATAATGGCTGACGAATCGTCAACAATGTGAGCCAGTTGTCAATTTTGATTCACTATATGACTTACTGCGTTAAGTAAAAGAAACATTAGTGAGCATTAATAATGGCTGGAGACGGCTTGAATGGGTAATGAAGAAAAACTTTAATATAAGTTTAACATAACAGCAAATGTACAACATTTCGACAAGGTTTTGTCATCATCAGACACTTGAGAGAGAGAGAGATGATAAAAGGAACCTGGATTACAAGAAAATAGTTTCTTGTGTTTTCGATGTGCTGTCATTTTTTCAGGAAAAATAAGTGGTGTATGTGACTTTCAGAGAAAGCAGGAAGGGAAATTCCTTATGTACATTGTAGGGCCCATCTTTTATCTTTAGTCTTAACCAGCGCTAGAACTAAAATCGTGTCTGTGAAAAGGGTTCTTCGTGTCATTAATGACATATATTCACAATTCCACAAGTCACCAGAGCGTGAACACGTGTTGCACGAGGTTCAGAGGTCATTGGAAAAGCCTGAACTAAAAATTTCAGAATCAGTTGAAGTGCGATGGCTCATTAATTACAAATCTGTTCATGTCGTATTAACTTGTTACTGCTCAATTATGATGGCCTGTGAGTACCTACAGAAAGATGGTACAGATTTAGTATCGTTAGCAAGAGGTATCTTGCTGGAAATGGCGAAATATAGTTTTATTGTTATCCCAGCAGTTTTGGATGAGGTTTTATGTGCAGTATCTTATCTCAGCAAAGTAAAAAAAACAACAACACACACACACCTAAACCTGTCGCCAGTTCCTCAGCTTGTGGCGTCGACGACAGCACATTTGAGAGATACAGGGGCTTAGTGTGCCCATTTAAGTAAAGAAAACTCTATTGCTATAGTTGTCGTAGATCTCAAAACTAAGGCTTCTGGTGTGAGACAGAGCCTTGAAAATGAGCCAGGAATTCAAATCTTCGAAAACATTAAAACATTTGTTGATACTATGATTGAGCAAATGTAGTACCGATTCATTGATCAAGTGGTCTCCCTCATCAACGTAGGTGCTTCCTTTCAAACGGTCCAGTCAATGTGCAGTTTAACATATGATGATGTGAAGAGAGGATGTAGTTTCTTTGATGGACTAAAAGCTGATGCCGTGTGGGCTGACTTGAGCTCCTTCAAATACTTGCAAGGGAGCAAGGAGATCAAGATAAAAATGTTTAAGTAGTTTGGTAATTTTTTTTCTTTTTGCAAATGCATAAAAATTAAATTTAAATATTATAACCAATAATAATAAAATATATTATTGTAAATTTGCGGAGTCAAGTATTTCAATTAAAGTACAGTATTCTCTATTTTCTCGAATTTTAATTCAATCTTCTTCCGGCTTCACATCCCCGCCCCCAGTGGAAAGGTTTGGATTCAACACTGATTCTCTAACTAACCTACCGATGCTTCACGGAGTTTAATATTCATAATCTAGGTACAAATATACTAGAAAACGCGTAACATCATATCCTTTAGACTTTCTAAGACTTCTACGCCCTCTAGCTAACAAGTACAGCTTACAACACCACTACAAGGATAGTTTGGGAAGGTTGTACTATTAGAAGGAAAATTTACAAATTAGGAGAAAGTATTGTTACAATGTTGTTGTTCTTTCATTGGACTGGTTCTTTTACATTATTTGGTGAAAATAATTCAAAGTACAGTCCACGTATAGTAAAACATTAGTTTATTTCTTCTTTCTTTCTTTATGTTCCTGTACTACATTTATTGCAATTGTTAGGCCTAAGGAAATACCACAGTAATTTTACTACAGCTAACGTAAAAATAATCTAACTTGTACAATTTCACGGCTGATCGATCGAGTAACTGAATAAATGTGGTAATTAACATGGATCCAAATATTTCATTGAATGACTGAAAAACAAAACTAGCTCAATACTCATTCATACTTTACCACTCACGAGTTTCCATATTAAATATTATTTCTTGTTTTAGGTATTTCACAAAGTATTTTGATCATTACATCATCATTAAAACCAGCAGCTCCCTCTATCAAACCAATAAACTACAAGTTAAAATGTAGGCCTGGCGTTGTCGGATGGTTAGGGAACTCGAATTACACTCTGCAGATTGTGAGTTTGAATCCAGTCACCAAACATGCTTGCTCTTTCAGCTGTGTGAGCCTTATAATATGATGGTCAATCCAATTTTTCAGTGGTAAAAGAGTAGCACAAGACTTGGTTGTGGTAGTGTGCCTTCCTTCTAGTCTATTACTTCAAAATTAGGGATGGCTAATGCAGTTTGCCCTCAGGTAGCTTTATGCAAAAATTTAACAAAACAAACAAGTTTAAAATATAGCTTATAACACAGCCTTCTTTGTGGAGTGTGAAGTCATTTTGAACAACCCTAGTACAAAAATAAAACATTACACTAAACTGTCCTTTCACAAAGTCTTCTTGGTGGTTTACTATTCTAAGACCATGGTATACAGATGAGACGGCCCTTTGTTCCTTGCCATTACTAACTGTTTTGTTGCTTGGGAGGTCTTTCTAGGTAGGTGGTCGAGTGAATCTACTAGTGGCTCCATTCTTGATGATCCTCAGGAAGCAGTCTCTACGAGAACTCTGGACTCCTCAACGGGTTGAGTTTCCAATGACAAGTTATTATCTGGAGTTATCCAGTTGGCTATTCTTTCACCGACATACATTCAAAGGGAACATGGTGAATGACCCTTGGCTTGAATCATCTGTAAACCACAACATATGACAGTTCCCAACACCTACTTAACTTTAGAGTTCGTCCATTCTTGCAGCAGGGATTGTACAGCCACATCATATCACCTCAATTGAATACAGTCTTATCAATTTTAATATCATAGCGACTTTTCATTTTATCACTAGTCAATTTAAGTATTTTTCAGTTCAAATAAAGTCATGTATAAAATCAATGACGCTCTTGAATATCTTTATATGCTTTGTGTAAGATTCTTCTGAGTGACTGTTCTCTACATGAGAGAACAGAAGGTCCAATGTCACCTTAAGCTCTCTCCCAAACAACAATAATGATGGTGTGTTGCATGTAGCTTCATGTACTACTCTATGATAATTCATAACTAACAGTGGAAGAGTTTTGCCCATGTTTTGTAATGGTCATCCACACAAGTTGCTCATTGATTTAACAGTGTGCAGTTCTATCTTTCCACCAAGTCATCAGAAGATGGATGAAGGGCTGCTGTCGTATGGTTTTTGATCCCAATGATCTAACGCATTTATGCAAACAAGCTTGATTCAAAGCTTTGTTCATGATACAAGTAAAGATGCTCATGGATGCCGAATCTTGAAACAAATTCGTTGAAGGGTTTCCTTGCTAGAGTTTCTGCCTCCTGATTAGGAGCAGCATTTGCTTTACTCCATTTCGTGAAATAATCCATAACAACAATGATGTATTTATTCCAATTGTTAGTCAATGGCAGAGAACCAAGTATATTGGCCACACCTATCTCAATACTGCTGTAGTTGCCCATGCTGTTTCTTTTGTGGACCTTTACACTCACAGCACAGTTCATATGTTTCACACCAATTATCTAGAGACCTCTGGTACCCAACCAAGTAAAAGTGTTCTCTTAAGCATCTTCTTAACACCTAAGTGTCAAACTATTAAAGACTGTGGATATGACAGAGTGCTTTAGAATGTAGAGACTGTGAAAGTACCAACTATAGTTGTCTTTTCTTTCTGCCCACTGATATTTCCCCATTTCTGACTTAATAAGCCCTTATGAAAATGTAACGAGTTCCATTGTGCCCAGTAAATCTTTTTGTGTGTGTGTGGATTGTATGGGGTGTCTGTTTGCTATAAGGGTCTTTTTACATAATTAATGAGCCAATAAATAATTGATTTAAAACGTGTATCTTTTTCCAGAGCAGCTTACAGTTCGGTGTTAGATCACATTAGTTCTAAATTATAACTTGTGGATGCCACGTCTTGCTGTACTTTAGTTCGGTTGTCTTTACTATCTAGCGCTTCCTTCTTTTCACATTGTTTATTCTCTTCATTAACACATGGTCTTCAGGTTTATGCTTCAGCATTTCTTTGAGGCTGTTGTACTCCTGAAATTGTTGGAGCTATCTTGCTATTTGGCCTTCTGGTTTATGAAAATTCATCGGCCACTTCCAAACTTTTGTCCATATCCATCATGATGGAAACACATATTGGGCCTGACCAACACTTACTAGCTTTTTCTAAGTTGTCCAATATCTTCCTTCTACAGTATTCATCACTTTGCTAAAGTAGGCAACCACATGTTTGTTTTCGTGTTGCACTGGCATCTGCATCTAAAATGAATGGATTTTCAAGAGTCAGGTACACTAGTACAGCAGTAATGGTCAATTGTTTCTTCAACAATCTATAAAAACCTATTTGATTTTTCAAGTAGTTTGTGTAAAGGATGAGCTACATCAAAGAATAATTTTACAAAATGATGATAGTTAAAGCACACTCCAAGAAATCCTCATATGTCATGCAGGTTCTTCGATGTTGGCCAATTCTGGACAGATTCAATCTTCGATGGATCTGTAGAAATTCGTTTTTGACTACGTGTCCCAGGAAACTCAGCTGATGATAGAATAGTTCAAACTTTTCGGAATTCGGCTTAAGATTCATTTTCCTCAACACACCCAGAGCCTTCCTTAGCCCTTCATAAGTACTATCAAATGTTTTCCATGTACAGTTATGCCATCTAAGTTGATCAGCATGACGTTACAGGGTAGTTCAGACAGGACACACTCCATTAAGCAGTTAAATGTAGCAGGTGCATTATATAATTCAAATAGTAAAACAAAAAATTGCCACAATCCATTTCCTGCAGTAGAAGTTTTCCCTTCTCTACTTGCTTCGTCGATTTTCATTTTCCACTTTAAGATCCAATGTTGAAAATCATTTTGATACAGAGATAGCATCCAAGGTAGAGTCAATCCTTGGCACTGGGTAGTAATCCTTCTTTGTAATTTCATTCACCTACCAGTAGTCCATGCATAATTTTGTGAATCCATCCTTCTTCACAAGTACAATAGATGATACTCAATCTCAACACAAACCTAGGGAACTGACGGTGAAGTTTTGTTATTTAAAATGTATAATCTCAACACAAACCTATGGAACTGACAGTGAAGTTTTGCTATTTAAAAAGTTTAATCTCAACACAAACCTATAGAACTGATAATGGAGTTTTCCTGTTTAATATGTTTAATCTCAACACAAACCTATACAGCTGATAATGGAGTTTTTCTGTTTAATATGTTTAATCTCAACACAAACCTATACAGCTGATAATGGAGTTTTTTCTGTTTAACATGTTTAATCTCAGCACAAACCTATAGAACTGATAATGGAGTTTTTCTGTTTAATATGTTTAATCTCAACACAAACCTATACAGCTGATAATGGAGTTTTTTTGTTTAACATGTTTAATCTCAGCACAAACCTATAGAACTGATAATGGAGATTTTCTGTTTAATATATTTAATTTCAACACAAACCTATGGAGCTGACAGCAAAGTTTTCCGTTTAAAATACTTTATTTATATAGATTACAGCATACCTTCCCAGCCCTTTAATTCCTTTTGCTCCTCTCTGTAGACATTGGTATCTCAACTTTTCTATTGGAGTTGTAGCTTGGGCGGCCATTTTTTGGGCATTTTGTTTCATTTCTTCCTCTTGGTGATATACTTGAATAGCTGACATGGTTCTGTTGGAACTATAAGTTAAAAAAAATAAAAGATTTTGAACAATTCGATAAGAAGTTTCTTTTTGTGCTAGAGAAGCTGGAATCAAGTATGATTCCATACAAAATGGTTTTCAGTAAGTATAGATGCTGTCTCACTTCACCTGCTTCAATATTTATAATTTATCAAGTTAGAAAATAACAAATTTTGTACTGTTTGAAAATAAAATTGACACCGAAATCCTAGTTTGTTGTGTTTTTAACAAAGTTACACAATGAGCTATCTGCACTCTGTCATTTGCGGGGAGTCGAACCTCGGATTTTTGCGTTATAAGTCCATACACTTACTGTTAATTCACCATAAATAACAATGGAATAACGACATTGCAGGTTTCTCTCTCTCCCGTCGGCAGTATGTGTTATATTTCGTTTTACTGGAAACTCGTGGTATAACTATAACACACGTAGAGAGAGAGATTTGTAACATATAGCCTTATATACCTAGATAATTGATATATTCTCTCTATATATATATACTTTGCTTATAAATAACCCTTGAAAACTTTTGGTGGACAGTGGTACATTCTTTTAATTCTTAAAGTTATTATTATCGAAGATTGACTTTTGTGTATACGTTTTGGTGCAGTTACTCCGAGTTCGATTAAATGTCAAACTTATTTATAAATGTTATCTTATTGAGTTTTACCAATTTTACCCTATTTCCCCGTAAAATAACGAATCAAAGCATAACATAAACGAAAAAAAATAAAAGATTATGTAAACACGTTAACTGTTTTACTAAAATTTAAATGAAAAAAATAAAAATAAATTACTGCAGTGCCACTGATGCCGAATATCGTCAGCGGAAAGTTAAAACAACTATTTCCACTGCATCGTCGGTAAAAAACTTAAAATCAGAGCTAAATAGCACTTTAGAGATTTAAATTATTATTATTAAAAAGCCAAAGCCTTTCAATTATTAAAAAATTGCGTTTAAATATACATCATTACAACAAGTTTAACAAATAAATCTAAATACTTACACTTTCTTAGGTCTATCTACTGCTCGCTATCACCAACTTCTCCTAACCTATATCACCACGCCCTCGAATGAATGATTTAATAAAAACGAATACCCTCAACAAAATATCTGCCCTCTGTCGTCAAAAAGTTTATTACACTATTAAAAAAACTCGAAACTCTATTCAGTTTTTTCACTAAAGGTTTTGCTTGTTTCAGTTTAGTTGTCTCCAAGATAAAACTACTGATGTTATGGGATTATAACAAAGCAACATTTTGGGTCAGGCTTACCCGAAGAAACTATTTTCTGACTAATGAATTAATAATAATAATAATAATAAAGCAAAAACTAACCTTCGGGAAGAAAATAAGATTTCTTGCTTTGTTTAGTGTGTTACGTATCTGCTTGTTTGTTAATTTCCCTTAGAAATTATTTCCGAGAAACTTCAGCGATACAAGTCCTTTCTTCATTAAAACTAGTTTATTCTTTCTCGGTACAAATTTTACTAATACACAGAATTTCCACTTCCGCTGTCGTAACACTGCCTCTTCTTTAGTATTGGTCGTCCCGAACAATATCCACTTACATTTAACCAATGGATAATCAACAATAACTTAATTAAATGTACATAATTTACAAACACAAAATTAAAATACAACAAAGTCTCTTAATTTTACGGAACGTATCTTCTTCCGTACTGGTCTCCGTCTCATTGGC
>NW_013673575.1:8666-9722 GCF_000517525.1 Limulus polyphemus
ATATCCAGTAAAATCTCTGCCATAAGTGACTCAATGTCTTTTTAACTCCAAGATGTCCTCCTGTTAAACTATTGATGCACCACAACTTCCCGTAACTTTCTCTGTATAACTGTTTGCCAGGTCGTCACTTTTCCATCTCCGGACAAGACTACCATCTTCGAGCATCAACTGGTCCCAATAGTTCTTTGTCACAAGGCTTAAGCTAGAGATCTTCTCCCAAGCAGGGTGCAAAACACTTGCTTGTAGAAAATCAATTATTGGTTACAAATCTTGGTCTTTCTCCTGTTCTGCTTTAATATCTATATTTGGTTCCACTACACCATTATCAACTCCTTCAGTCACTTTGACTTCAGCTTGATGGCACCTGGTTAGTTCAACCTCTCTTTTAATACTTACCTGAATTTGACCTTTGTTGTTCCCAAACGTTATTTTATCAAAGTTAACTACATACTTCCTCGGTAGTCCAACCCTAATATGTATGGGTCTTCAATGTCAGCCAAATATACTTTGTGTCTGTCATTTATGCACATGAGCTCAATAGTTACCCACACTGGTCACCACAACCTTGCATAATGTCCTGTCACACCACAGAGCTTCTGTATGGCTTCTGGTATTCCTTTGTGATTTAGCACCTTGATACTCACAAAGGTTTGCTGAGATGCAGAATCTCTGACAAAGTTGCACTTTTGGCCATGCAGCATTCCCGTCACATAGACACTGTGTGTGCTTGGCATTTTACACCTAGCTGTTGTGATTTTCATGATGGGGTTAGTGGGCGTTTCGCAACACAAACTACTACTGGTTTCTCCGAGGCTGATTTATTGGAAGTAGTATTCTTACACTGGCTCCTCATATGTCCTTGCTCTGCACAGTTCCAACAACTTTTCTGGGTAGCAGCCTTTCCTGCAGTGGCATCTTCTCTGTGTTGAAGTTGCCGGCATTGAGCTCTCTTGTGCCCAAGTTTGTTACAGTGCCAGCAAAGTCCCTCAAACTTCTCTGAAAGCTGCCCTTTTCTGGCCTTGAATCCCGATGACTGTACCAACCTAGGTACCTCTG
>NW_013673575.1:9804-14490 GCF_000517525.1 Limulus polyphemus
ATGACTGTACCAAACTTGGTATCTCTGTGCTGGACATAATGTAGGATTCAAATTCGTGAACTCAGGCCATTGCATCCTGCATAGTAGAGGGGTGTGCTTGCTTTACTTGTATCTTCAGTTGTGGACGGTCCAAGGCGTCTACAAACTGATCCCTCAGCAACAGCTTGAGGACATCGGGTGGTGCCAGCTCTTGCAGGCTCTCCCCTTTAGCATGGACTCTCGTCCTAAACCTAGCCCTGTAGACTTCGGACTGATTTTGAGTTCCATACCTGATTTCTAGAGCAGTTACCAAGCTCGTTTCCAGGTACACTGCTTTCTGCTCCTCTGTTCATCCATTCATTTCTGCCAGTAGCTCAAATTGTGCTCTATATGCTTCGCAAGGTGCCTTCCCATCGAATTCCTGTGGCTTTCTTCGTACTAGATCACCCCTATTACTGACACTCATGTCTGGGATGTGACTTCTGGCAGGACTGTAGATGTCTGCATTAGGGTTTAGCTGCGGGGTTTTGAAGGGGCTTCCTGTTGTCTGAGGGCTGATTAGGTCCATGGTTAATATATCATCCCTGTGTAAAACACAGTAAATCGTCCATTAATGTATTTAATTCACTTTGAAATTTACTAATTTTTTCCATTTGTGTATGCTGGCTTTCTTTCAACTGTTGGAAACTTTCTTCTTGTTTATTTTATTTCTCCTCCAACCACTGGTGTAGTCTCTCTTCTTGTTCGTTTTCTTTCTCCTCCAACCACTGCTGTAGTCTCTCTTCTTGTTTATTTTCTCGTTCTTCTTGTTTCTTTTTTCTCCAAGAACTGTTGTAACCTCCCTTGTTTATTTTGCTGTTCGAGCTTTCACTGTTGCAGGTTTTCTTGCCACTGCTGTTGTCTCTCTTTTTGTTTCTTTTCTTTTCCTCCAACAACTGCTGTAATCTCTCTTCTTGTTTCTTTTCTTTTTCCTCCAACAACTGCTGTAATCTCTCTTATTGTTTATGTTGCTGTTGGAGCTGCCACTGTTGCAGGTTTTCTTGCCACTGCTGTTGTCTCTCTTCGTTTCTTTTCTCTTTCCTCCAACAACCGCTGTAATCTCTCTTATTGTTTATGTTGCTGTTGGAGCTGCCAATGTTGCAGGTTTTCTTGCCACTGCTGTTGTCTCTCTTCGTTTCTTTTCTCTTTCCTCCAACAACTGCTGTAATCTCTCTTCTTGTTTCTTTTCTGGTTCTTCTTATTTCTTTTGCTGTTCTTGTATTGCTGCAATCAAATCTGCTAAGTCGTAGTTTGATTTGCCACTTCTCGTTTCCATCTTTCTTTTTCTTCCGTCTCACACTCTGACACCAATTTGTTACCTATTTGCTTGTTTGTTAATTTCCTTTAGAAATTCCTTCCGAGAAACTTCAGCGATACAAGTCCTTTCTTAATTAAAACTAGTTTATTCTTTTTCGATAAAATTTTAGTAATACACAGAATTTCCACAGTCACTTTAAACTTAACAATCTTTATAACACACGCTATAAATCACAGCGATACACACACTTTACTTAAGGTGCCTACTGTTCGCTTGACTCAATTATCTTTCTCTTCAATCAATGTCTTCAATCCCGTTGGTTTTTCTCGCCAGGCTTATATACTAAAAAGAGGGCGTCTCGAATGCACTCGGGCCTTCATGATCCTTCGAGAAATTTCACGCACGCTACCAGCGTCAAACGCACCAGCAGAGTCACGTGACTTCCGCTGTCGTAATAAGTGCAAAGGTTCATAATGGGCTATTTGAGCTCTGTCCAATTGCGAGGAATCAAACCACAGATTTTAGTGTTATAATTCCACAAATTTACGTTGATCTATCGGTGGACATCGTTATATAGCGATATCGCCCAGACGATAACTGATTCTCATCATATGTTTTATTTTTCTCGTGTAATAATTTATCGTATTGTCTACACCTAGTCTGTTTTACAGAATTAGCTTCAATACGTATTACTTGTTGTTTTGTTTAAAATAGCTTAATTTTATTAGAAGTTATTAGTAATACGCTGCGTATATTATGTCTCGTTAATAAAATATCTTCCACTGACCTATTAGATAGAAATAAAAACTTTAATTGATTGAAGGTAGACATGTAAACACAAAATTAGGTTTTGTAAAACATTTAATGAAATAACATCCTGTACTTTTTTTACCTCAGGATGAAGGCAGTAGATGGCGCAGAGGTAGAGGATTTTTACTATGCACAATTGTGTTGCTGAAAATGTTTTCAATTACCAGCTAAGGGTTAATAAATAGAACTATGAAAGAAATATCCTTGGATAAGGTTTTACTTAATTATCATTGACTGTGCAGAGAATTATTTTTATTTAAGTAATTTCCCCGAAAGAGGGGGTCGATGGCTACCTGGAGGGGTCACATGTTTTAACCATTCGCACTATTATACAGTAGTGTGTTGTCTGTCAGTTAGCCAGTCAGTAGACACTAAAATGGTGTCACATAGTGGACGCTTAACGTTGCAATTTCTACTGTAGTGACGTCAGTAAAACGTGCCCATGCCATGAATCACGAGCAGAATTATGCATTCTGTAGTATACAACACAGAATAGCATATGAACTTCAAAAGCACGAAATAAAAATATTTGTTACTCTTAATTTTGGTTTTATTTACTCTTGAAACATAACATTTACGGGGACCCTGCGGAAATACATCTAGAATAGTGTCGATGTTTTAAGTATAAAAGTAATAACATAATTTTATAGGTCTATATTGTGTCGTTTCTTCGTTATATCTGTAATGTGTACCAAATGAACAAAGCATTTTTATTGCTAATATTATTATTAGTTAATGTTTAGACATTACCTAACAAATCATTACATAAAAAACCATTTGAACCTTATACTGTCAATAGAAAAAGTTATGCTGATACTCATATGTACAGATATTTCTGTATCTAATATTTGCGTTATAAATTATGAATAAACTTGTATTGAGCAGATACCATCTTTTTTTTTTACCTTTTCAATATATCTAAGTACGTTGTAATGACTAGCTGTGTTCCATCGAGTCTATCAATTCAAACTCAGGAATTATTACTTTACGATTTTGTAACCTATTTTTTAATTTCTATAGCGTTTTCGCGTATGTGGTTAACTATATTTATTTCAAACTCTAGAGACTTCCCAAATAAAGACGAGCCATGCAAGATTTGCGCAAATGTGAGGGGCCTTGGGACTGCGTGAAGTTCATAGGGGGAACAGGGGCAAGCCCCCTTAAGGTTTCAGGAAAAAATGTATAAAGTCTATCAATTCAACCTCAGAAGAGGTTAGCGCAGTTGCACGAATGTCTTAAAGCAACGAAGAATAATTCTATATTAGTAATTAAATATGTTTATATGTGTCATTGAGTATCTCTCTTTTGAAACCGTACTTTGAAGTTTTAGCTACGAGCCCAACTCTGTATGTTACTTTAGGTTCTTTGAGAGCATAAGAACGTAAACATTACAGCTTAACACTTGTTCAATGATAAACTCGAGACTAGTTTTATGTTTCCAGGGTAATTAATTGTTCGAGAACCCCCCCACCCCCCTCTCCTCCCCCGGTGGCTCAGCGGTAAGTCTGAGGGCTTATAATGCTAAAAAATCGGATTAATGGAGCACAGACAGCTCATTGTGTAACTTTGTGCTTAAAAACAACAAGCAAACGTTTGAGAACAAAAAGTAATTAATACAGTGTGCTGCAGTTATTATTTTTGGATTGTATCAGCTCGAACAGCAACCCTACGAAAAGAAAAGAAAAGGCGATATTTATGTAGCAAACGAAATATGTTGTTCTACAGACTTGTCATCAAAAAGGCTTACCTTTAGTGCGTTTGAAATATAATAGTTTGTATGGCTTTATCTTACGTTTTCCCTGTATTTGAAATAAGTACCTGGCCATTATTGTTGTATGTAGGCCAAAGAACTTAAAAGTATACTTTGATAATTGTATTTTGAGTAACGTGGCCGTATTCATACTCGGTAACAAAAGCACGTAATTGTATTGTGAAGATATTATGTGTGTCTCAGATTCCTTCACATATATATATATTCCAGACAACTAGGTAGATAGATTTGATTCGTTGGCTAATAGGTTGTTTTGAAACAATATTATGTTACTTTTTTAAATGTTACGATTTGGTAAAATTTATACGTTTATCAAACATTGTTACTTGGCAATGATCACGATAATCTATAAACAATGCAAGTCTAGAGTTATTATTTGATTGTATTATAACATATTATTACGTATCTGCTTGTTTCATAATTTCCCGGTAGAAATGTTTTTCCCAGGAACTTCAGTGATACAAATCCTTTCTTAATTAAACCAGTTTATTTTTCCTCGATACAATTTTGTAATACACAGAATTTCCAATCAGTAGATTAAACTTAACTACTTTTATAACACACGATATAAATCACAGTGATTCACACACTCGGAAATTCGCGGGGTTCCTCGATAATTCGAGAAACTCCAGCGCGCATGCTCCCAGCGTCAAATGACTTCCGCTGTCGTAACAATATATGTTACATATAAGAACAGTAGACCTAGAGTTGTTGTTGTTTGATTATTATCAATATATACATAATATAAATACAGTATGTCTAAAGTTGTTGTTTGATTATTATCAATATATACTGTTACGTCTCCGTTTGTTAATTGATTTTCCGTAAC
>NW_013673575.1:14531-15473 GCF_000517525.1 Limulus polyphemus
ACTTCCGACTGCAGTTCAATTACTCACTATCTACACACACATTATTGCGTCACGTTGTGACCATCTTATATATACCAGACTACCCCATATCTAGCAATCTCTCGAAGGTTCGAGAGAAGGAGTGGCGTGATAATAGTCACGTGACCTCGCTGACGCAACAATATATATAATATAAATACAGTAGGTCTAAAGTTGTTGTTTGATTAATAGCAATATATAATATAAATACAGTATGTCTAAAGTTGTTCTTTGTGATCATCAAGGTATATCTATACATAATGTAGGCCTATAATTGTTGTTTGACAGGATTATACTGTTACAGTAAACAGTGAGTAAACTGTAGATGGTAAAAATTAAAGCGCGTGACACATATTTTAAGCATTACGACCTGACGAAGCACTCTAGCTCGAAACGTCACCTTTACAATATATATACATATAACTTGACGATTTTGTAACCCATTTTTTAATTTCTGTAACTTTTTCGCCTATGCGGTTGACTATATTTACTTCAAACTCTAGAGACTTCCCAAACTACAGCGAGCCATGCAAGATTTTGCGCATATGTGAGGGGTTAACATTTTACTCCTAGAAATAAGAATAAATTGATCCACAGATAGTCAGATATTATTTGGGGAGCCCATGAAGAATCACATACCGTTAATTTGAGGTGTAAATGTTGCCTTATTTCAATTTAAACAATAATCTATTGCATAAAAACTATAATTACGTTTCAGGCTAATGACAATCCCAATACCAATCATCATTATAGTAATGTTACGTCTCCGTTTGTTAATTAACTTTCCGTAACTTCGTTCCGACGAAACTTTAGCGACACAAGTCCTTACTTAATAAAACTGGTTTATTCTTTCCGAATATAACTTTACGATACACTTAATTTCAACAATCGCGCTGAAACAAACGCTATAACAACAATACGTCT
>NW_013673575.1:15843-18438 GCF_000517525.1 Limulus polyphemus
ACGCAACAGTAATTATAATTAAGAATAGCGTTGTGATGTTTTCAATGTTTTAACTTAGGCGTATGAGGATAAAATCTAGATGAGTATTATCAATTATAAATACGAGAGAACAGTTAGTCAAAGTGAAAGTTTCAGTGAAAGTTATCGCGTCTTATTCAGTTACTTGATGAGTTACATATTTGTTTATCTAACAAAGCTAGTTAAGTTAGGCGTATGTCTTGCAATTTATATTGAAACGTTGTATCCGAGGTTAAGCGTATATTAATTGTGGAGTTAGTATTGAAACGTTGTTTGTGCACTTATGCCTACTACTTGTGTCAATAAAATATTTCGCCAGAGAATTCTGCAACGTAATCTGACGTATTCATGTCGACGCAACCACAGTACTAGTTAAAACAAATAACGATGCAGATAGGAATATTGCTGTAAAACGTATTATATCTCTGAGCGGGTTGTTTTAGTTTTAGACTATTTGGTACAAAAAAGGCCAAGTCCAGTTTAGGACAACAAATTAGTTTATTTCATCCTTAACAGTTTCCTACAGGCTACTTTCACTTGTAGTTACACACAGTTGTAGGCCTGAGTTCACAAATACCGTTTACCATTGAATGTACGCGATTATTCACTAACTTTTCTGTATTATTATTCACTACTTAAATAAATAGCTCACCGAACCGAACTCTCGTACTAAATACTTCACTGAGTGCTAGATCATTGAACGAATGGTACTGTCTCTAATTAACTGCTTAATCGTAGTTGTATCTGCATCCTTGTTTCTCAGTGTTTCGGACAGTCTCTATATAATTACGTCATCGTTATTATTCGCTCCCTCTATCAAACGGATAAATTAAAACACAGAAAATATACTTCATAACCCATTTGTTTTCCAAAACATTGGTTGGAAGGCATCCACTCTCGAGTCTGACACTGATTATCAAGATATATCTATATATAACATAGATCTAGAGTTGTAGTCTGGTGGTTATCAAGTTATATCTACAAATATCATAGACCTAGAATTACGGTTTAAAGGCCGAAAACTGACAAAGCACTAGAAACCTACATGCCAAACAATTGTCATAAAATTATATAAATTACAATGTTTTTTGCTCGCATTATTATTAATATGTCTGTTTTGTATTTCAAATCAAAAATGTGTAAAAATAATATTTGATATATATCTTTTGTCTCTCCCGGGAGTCCTTTCATCAATACCAGAATTCATTGTTATTACAACTATTAGCTCTAGAATTGTTGATTAGTGATTCCGAACACTTATTTATACATAAAGTAATTTTGTAATGATTGTTTGCATTTGGTAAAAATAAGAACTAATTTATGTAAATGTATTTTATCTATTAATTAAGCCCCCAGTGATACAGCAGTATGTCTGCGGATTTCAAATGCTAGAAAGCGGGTTTCGATACTCGTGCTGGGCAGAGCACAGATGGCCCATTGCGCAGGTTTGTGCTTAACTTCAAACAAACAAACACAAACTATTGATTAAAGTACTTGTGTTCAAGTCTTATAATGTTTCACGCATGAGTCAGCGAAGTATGATCAACAGTATATGTAATATTACATCACAGCTAGTGAAGTTTCACACTGGCCAAAGCAGGGGCTCTCCTCCCTCAAACTTTGGGATCCCATTGCACACATTGATCAGTACGCGATCCAGGTAGGGTTGCGCCATCCCTTATTCCAAACCATCGACCACCGGAAGGCAACCGACCGAAATCAACCAAATTTACTCTGTTATTATTAATTATTATGTAAAATATTTTAATTTGATTTAACACAATATTTCCAACGTTAATTCTGTTACTTCTACTACTATTATACATTTAAATAGTTTGATACATGTTCTCTTCCTTCCAGTTATCTCCTCTATGCTGTTTTAGTAATAAGATCTAATTCAATTTAACTGATGTGTCCTTTCCACATACTTTCGCGTTAAGGACTTATGATGCTAAAAATCAGAGTTCAATACATTAAGTTGGCACAGCGCAGATAGCCAATTATGCAGCTTTACGGTTAAAAAACAAACAAAACAATTACATAATTATTTTCTAGCCAGGTGCGAGTTTCCATTAACGTGTAGGGTATAAAATAAATAAATATTTCTAATAATGCACATATGAGCCGCGGAACGTTTGCAAATGTGGGTGGCTGCTGGCACGTGCGGAAGGGACGCCTATGAGGGATGTGAGACTCCTCCTAAAACGACCCTTTGGGGACCGCAGAAAATTTTAGAAAAAACCTCTTAGAATGAATCTGATGTGGACTTTGTACGGTGGTGCAAATCAGCGAGATAATTCATTAGATGTCCCCGTGTTTCACATAAAATTATACAAAATCAATAGTCTACGCAATAAGCCAGTCACCAGTCTTACAACATTCGTTTTTTTTAAATACTGCACAATTGTTAGACAATACTGCAAAATAATGGCATTATATATTGCCGTATTTTTTAAGCTGCCATTAAGAAGGACGGGGGGGGGCGCATGGCCAGGTGGTTTAGGCACTCGACTCGCAATCTGAGGGTCGCGGGTTCGAATCCCTGTCACACCCTTTCAGCCGTGGGGGCTTATAATG
>NW_013673575.1:18660-32906 GCF_000517525.1 Limulus polyphemus
GCTGTTGCTAACGGATTCTTTCGTTCGGGTAACATTCATTTCGTTACGAACTTTTCTTGCTGGGAAACAAATATATGTTTGACTTAGTCTTTTATTGAATTTCGCGAAAACTACTAGAGGCTATCTAGTAAACTAGTCAACATCACCCACCGCAAACTCTTGGGCTACTCCTTTTACCAACGAATAGTGGTATTGCCTGTTACATTATAACGCTTCTCCACGGCTGATAGGGAGAGCATACTGGGTAACAGGGATTCGAACCCGCGATCCATAGATTGTGAGTCGAGCGCTCCTAACCAGCAGGCCGGACAAGCCACGCCTTAATACTACACGCAAACTTTACAAGAGGAATGCCTTTAGGGAAAGAGGTAGTTTCATGGAATCATACAACACGAACATTAGAACTGGAACGTCCTGTTTCTTTGTTGTTGTTTTAGTAATAACATTCTGCCATATATATAATTTATTTATAAGATGGGTAAGATGCCATTTAAGCGGAAGTATGAAACAAAAAAAAATATTCAAAGCTCCCTTCAAAAAAAAAATATTGATGTAAAGGAATTATACAAGGAAAATAAAAAGACGTTCTAGCGGAATAATAAAACACAAAAACTCAAAACTTTTGTTTTTGGTAATGTGTCATGCGAATACCAAATATGTCTGAAACAATTTTACAAGGTGGTTCAAGTAGAAGCGTTCTTTTGAAGTATGTATTTTCAAATGAATTATACAAAAAAAAGGTAAGAGATATTATTTAGTTCATTGGTTCTCAAACTGTTTTGTTCGCGAACCACTTGGTTTTTTTTATATTGACGGACTAAGTGAGATCTGCATGCTATGTTGCAGCTTTCTATCTCTAAAATCCGGAGTTTGATTTCCCGCGGTGGACACAGAAGATAGGCCAATGTGGCTTTGCTCTAAAAACAACAACAAACAATTTATTCGGTAATTATGTAACCTTTCCAAGGACTACTTGATTGGATCCCACGAACCACAAATTGAGAACCGCTGATGTAGGGAATACAATGTACTAATAAATTACAAATTAGTAACTGAGAGCCACCTAGTGGTTCAGCAGTAAGTCTGAGGGCCTATAAAAAAAAAAGAGGATTTTGATATTCAAAGTGGGCACAGCACAGATAGGTCATTGTATAGCTTAATAACACACAGTAACCGAAAGTAACATTTAATGCGAAAAGCATACACATTGTCGATTATTTTTTATTTTTTTTTGCTGTCTTTTAAATGTATATGCAGCTTAGCAAGTATAAGCTGTAATTAATTATATAAATATATACATACGTATATATATATATAAACATACTCATGTATATATATATATATAGCACTATAAACAAAACATAGCCAACATTTTCAAGATAAGCTAGTTATGAATTTTGAAGATAACTATATATGTTGTGGATTTTTGTCATGGCTATTGTCTAAAATAACGGTCTTTTCATTCGAACGGAAAAAAAAAGACTTTTCATTTTCCTGGGATGTATACCAATTCATATTTTAATGAGTAAAATAAGACACATCGTTTTCTGTTTCTTTAGCCTACGTTCGTAGACCTAAGATAATTGAGAAAACTCCAGAATTACTGTTATATTTATTCATAATGCTATGTGCTACTTTTACAAACACTTTCATAAGTTCTTACCTTTCAAAACTTGTCTTTCTTAATAATTAACGTCATTTAAAGAGATTTTATCTCGGAACGAAGAGCGATGTATAGTGATCAACGAATACGTTTGCTGACGAATAAGATGTTCATATATATTAACAGTTTCCCTAAAACAACAAATTTGTAAAAAAACAAACAAAAAAACATAATTTTCTAAACGAACCTAATTCCTGAAGTGGAGGACAATAGAAAGCAGTTTTATCCACATTTTTCTTTTATCAGATGCAATTAATCATATAGGCCTATGCGAAAATTAAACTTAAAGTTACTCACGTCACATCAAACGTAGGCCTATTACTATTAGCATTATCATAGTTTAATTCTTGTATTGTTTAACTTCTATAACAAAAACGTTAAGTTTAATTTTGGCTGAAACTACACTAGTTTAACAAATAAATGTAACAAGAAAATAAATAAAACAACAGTTGTATTGAAACATGCAATTGTAAAACTAACCAGAGCAGTTCCACTTTATGCTATCAGCAGATTTCTTATGAATAGAATGCTCTTTGGAGAACTAGAAGATCTATGGCCCGCAGGAACAATACTTTATTTATTTATATTTGTCATGGACACGTGCATATTTGAATGATCTTTAAGACGTGAACATTTGAAAAACACTGCTAGCACAGGCTTCATTCCTTTACTTTTTTATATGTTTTTTTTTTGTTTTCTGGCATATAACTGTAATATTTCCAGAGAGTATATAAACGGCTAGTAAATCCTGGTAACAACAGGGTGAGTTTAGGGAGAAACTCTTTGAACAGAGCCTAGAAAGATGACTAAAACGGTATGTTTATTACATTTTCATCACATGTTGTATATTTTTCTCTTGTTTAAACACTTGAATCGATTCTGCTCAGTTTTAAGCTACATTTTAACTTATCCTTTGCCGTTGCTCACCATTTTGTATATTAATGTCTTTTGCTATTTGTTATTCTACAGTTTCTAAACACTGAGCCCCCCCCCCTTTTGCTATTAAACACAAAAGTAAATGATACACACTAGTAAAGCTTTTTATAAGCATAACCAAACAACAACGTAAATAATCAATAGGCTTCATTGTAGGCTTTGTTCAAATTTCTAGCAGGTTATCTTGTCTGCATAGATTTTGTATTGTGAAAGTGTAATGCAGTTAAAGTTTCATTGTACGAAACGAAGTACTCATACCTACATTTGGTTGTGAAAATTGCAAGTTTGTTTTATAATTTGATAGCTATGAATATGCAGAGAATTATGGTAGTTTGTCTGAATAAGGTCTATCTAGTTCATTGTCCTTTAGCCCTAATAGGGCTATTGGCCATTCATTACGACTGGAAAGTTCTCTGTTAACTTTTTTTTTCATAATTTCAGTACTTGGATATTTTTAACGTCAATGCCTTTTACCCGTCAGTAAAAAAAGGTCTTACCTACCCACGTTCTGCCACCACAAGTTTTATTATAAAATGTTGATAACCCTATTCATCCGTCACGTGTCTTTCCGTGTCTGGAGTTTTGTTTCTAGCATTTCGTTCCCCACCAAAGTGTTTTAATCACATTGTAGACATCACAACAGATAATTCAGTTTAACACAACACCGGCGGAATAATAAAATAACAGCTTTATAGACTCTGTATAAAAGATGATACCAGGCTGCTTCTAGGGTTTATTTCGAGGCTACAAATAGCACATTTCGGCTTCTGTAACTTACAACTGCATTTCAACATTATCTATTGTATAATTAATGTGTATTTTTGCTAGTATTTACCATACTTGTTCTACAGTTTGGTAGAATATTCGTGACAAGTTAAAATTGTGCTATTTTCTCCTCTTGTGTCATAAAGAGATTAAGTAAGATTGAATACTGAAGAAGGAATATTACATTTGTTTCTTTATTGCTCCTTCTTTGCCATTTATGATACATATCCATCAACATTTCAGCTCACGTTCGTGTTATCGTTGTTCCTCACCGGCGTGGTAATTGGCGCCTCTGATGACTCCACCTCCTCAACTAGCGAAGAGGATCTCCTGCAAGCAGAAGCTACTGGTTACGGTGGAGGAACATTTGGTGGTGGTGGTGGTGCTGCTGCTGCTGGTGCTGGAGGTCTCGGAAGTTTTGTTACTATTCCTGTTCAGGCAAGTATCCAAAGTTTAATAGGATGTTTTTAACAATAGTTTCTAGTATTCAGTGTTTCCCATTCTTTTTTCTAAGTTCCAAAATATTGATAATAATGAAACACGAGTCACCCGATTGGGCAGCGGTAAGTCTACAGAGCTACAAAGCAAAAATTCGGGGTTCGATCCCCCACGATGGACACAGCAAATAACCCAATGTGGCTATATTTTGGACCCCCCCAAAAAAAAAACCTGTGAAACACGATGCGAGGATACTTACAATCCAAAGTATTTCCGAAGAACCTTACACGGATATTTTGAATTGAGAGTTGTTACTATTATAGCTTTAAATCACGCTTTTAACGAGCTTAGTTTTAACATTTGTCTTATCCAGAACGTACATAGATTCTTAAGTTATTGTTTTTTCAAGATGGCGCTGTGATCGCATTTTTTTATCGCATGTTCCACGGTTGGTTACTGGAATGAAGAAAGGTTGTGTGATGTATTTGATCTCCTAAATACTTACTCTCCTAGACGAACTATTCTCTACGCCAGCACTTCTCAATCTCTGGTGCGTGAGCTCCCTTCAGGTGGTCCGTAGAAATGTTGCATAACTATACAAAGGAAGTGGTAGTGTAGTGTATAGATCCCATTTTAATCGGTGAAGATAAAAATAACAAACAGGTTGTCAGTAAACAAAAAGTTTGAGAATCACTGCTCTGCAAACAGTTTGGATAAGGCAATAAGAAAAGAATTAAGGAGATTGAACATGTGTTAGATATTTTGAATTTGCTAATATTAACAATTATTTCTCAGCTTTGTTTATTTTGAACTTGAAAGGAAAGTGTGAAATCAATAAGAAGTAGGGATTTATTTTTGCAACACTTGTGCTAGTACTGCTAAAGATTAATTACAAGGTGTAACACATTAATTATGAATATATTTGGTGAAAAAGTAATCAACCATTTTTATGAATACATATAGGCACAGCCAGTACAAGTGAGTGTAATAAGTGGAGGCAGCGGTTTGGGTGGAGGTGGTGGTTTTAGCGGCACTGGCTTGGGTGGAAGCTTCTACAGTGGTTACGATGGTCTTGGAGGAGGAATCGGCTCTACTGGTGGATATGGAGGAGGAATTGGTGGTGCTGGTGGAGGAGCAATTGGCGGTTTCGGAAGAAGAGGAGTTGGTAGATTCAGAAGTGGTGGTGTGACGGTTCTTGCTCTTCTCGCTATACCCATCTCTTTGCCAGTTACAGGAGCCGGTGGTGGAGGCATTGGCGGAGGTGGTTTAGGAATTGGAGGATTGGAAGGAGGTGGTTTAGGCATTGGAGGATTGGGAGGAGGTGGTTTAGGAATTGGAGGATTGGGAGGAGGTGGTTTAGGAATTGGAGGATTGGGAGGAGGTGGTTTAGGAATTGGAGGATTGGGAAGAGATGGTTTAGGAATTGGAGGATTGGGAAGGGGTGGTTTGGGAGGCGGTTGGTTCAGAAAAGGTGGCTAAGGTTGGGACAAAATCACCTAAATATAGCTAAGGAGATACCACATCCTTAATGAACTCACCAATCTTTTGAATCATCTATTTGTATACAAGATGGGTCAGAATGGTCTGATCACTACAAGGCTCTTTTTAAATTGTAGTTTAGTGTCTAATTTAAAACGACACAAATATTAGTTTTACGAATCTTTTGCCTTTTAAAACGACTTAACAGGTGGGAAAGTCTTTGTTCTGTAAGACAGATGTAAGATATTTTCTGGTATGATGCTAATAAACGTTTTGTTGGGATGAGTGGAGCATGTTTTCTACTTAGAAATAAAAACAATAAAACTTACAGCACGAAATGGTTTCCTGAGAAAGTTGGAACTGAGATTTGGCTAAATTATTACAAGGATGTTTTGTTTGCTTTCGAATGTTCGCGCATTACTAGAAGGCTGTCTGCGCTTGCTATACCTAATTTTCAATTAATAGACTAGAGATAAGGCAGCTACTTAACATCACCCATCGCCAACTCATGGATTACTCTTGTCTGACCGAATAGTGGGATTTGACCGTTACCCTTATAAAGAACCTAGGCTCCAAAGTGAGAAGCGTCATTTCCCAGTTATAACTGAATGCGAAAGTCCAACTCATATATCTATATTCCAGCACGCTAACCACTGAATTTTTGTGAGACATACTAAACTGCTTTGTATAGAATGTCCATTTTACGTTATATGCAACACTTTCTGCGATACACAAGCTAAATGACCAAGTCAAAGACCCGAGTTGTTGACCATATCCAACCCTAATTTAGAAACGTTGACCAGAGAAAGAGGGCTATCAGTCAGTAGTACTCGATGTCTACATTTCTAATCAAAATCAATTGCATAGAATTGCAGAACGTGTTTAGTGGCCTACCACGGTTCGAACCTTGGACATTTCGTACGCAGCCCGGCATGTTAATCATTAGCACGTTAATTTTGTGCTTGTATGTTTTACAGTTATAATGTATTGTTATACTGACTGTTGGAGAAAACTAAAATTAGCTTGAATTACAATATGTAGACAAATTATTACAAAAGTTGTGGCGGCCAAAGTGTTATATTTCTCGCACATCCTCTAAGCTCTGATGTAGTTGTATTTTCCATCGCTAGGTAGCACTTGTAATTTTGTTAGAATTATTTTAAGTTAGCTACATAGATTTAATTCTGATCCGGAAAAGTAATATTATATTTGTATGATGTATAACACATTGAATTTGGTGAATCCTGAGCTTGTAACTATGTATCTGGTGAAACACGAGCGTATAACATTAATACTGGTTAAATGCCAGCTTATAACACCGAGATCTGACGAAAACCGATTTTATAACACTGGATCTGGCGAAACATGAATTAATAATACTGGATCTAGAGGAATCCGAGCTTATAACACTGGATCTGGTGTAGCACGAACGTATACCACTGGATGTGAACAATTATAAACTTTGGCGCCAAAAAAGAGAACACACAAGTGACAAACGATTAGTTAGAAATGTTTAATACTCCAGTATATACATACAAAATGTTTCTTATGTTTCTTACACGAAGAAGAAAGTGTACAATATGAATAAAGACCATAGAACAAATGAACAGAAATAATATAATTAAAAAATTTAATTTAAAAAGGGGAATATGGTTTTTCAGAAAAGTACAGAAAAAAAGTTGAATCAAATTGCAAAGATTATACTTCCAAGCCTACAACTAAGAACTCTAAAAGCAAGCAAACTAGGCTGAAAATAATGTCTACATTATTTTCTCAAGCTGCAAGTCCCTATTTTGACTCCATTTCTACAGTACTTATCAATTTCAGGTCGAATAAACGAATTAATTTTAAAACTACCCTTTGACATAATGAATGCTACATTCATTACTATTGTCCAGGTTTCAGTAAAATATTCGTAACCGTTTTTTTCGGTAGTGGCTTGTAAAACTATAATCAATAATAATAAGGCTGGAAATATTTTTATGGATATACACGTTGTTTACTCTAATAAAACGAAGTGTTTCCGACTAGAACAAACAGGAGCATTTCTGGCTAGTATAATGGTGCTTGAATGGTTTCTATATTTCTGCGATGCTTGAATGGCTATGAAGAGCTTATGTTGATAGTGAAAAACTTAGAAAGTTTTAAAGGGTGGAAATCTCGACTTTCAAGAATGAACTCAAAAATAGCCCTACAACCTTCGCAGGAGTTTTTTTTGGTAGCTGTGCATAAATTTTGGCGTAGTATACCTAGCCGTTTTTATTGTAGGCTTCGGTGCTTGGATGACTTGGACGAGAAACTTGACCAGTAGCGATGAAAAAACTGCTAAGATTTCTCCTTCTCTCTCAAGAATCAACTTAAAAATAATCCTATGACCTGCGCATGAGTTGTTTTAGTAGGTCTACCCAGATTTTAATAAAATATTCATAGCAGTTTTTCCTGTAGGCTTGATAAACAAGAATAAATGAGTAATAATAATAATAGTAATAATATGAAGAACAAATAATGAATTTTGAATTTTGTCTAACAATCAGAAAGCCCCCTAATGGTACAGTGGTATGTCTGCAGACTAGTACTTCTAGAAACTGGGTGAACAGGTAACCCTTTGTGTAGCTTTGTTCTTAATAACAAACAACAATAACAACATTCGGAAAATCAACATTTTTTGTTATCATCAATATTTTAGCAGCCTTAGCCATTGAGATAGAAGGTCTTGAGTATAATTTCAAGAATTGGTCTGCTTTTAGTGATGGTTTTTGCTCGTATGTTCTATTAGAAATTTTCTGAAATTCATGGCAATCTTTATTATGAACCACAATTTTTATCGTCAGTGCCTGATAAAGCCAATATGCAGACTATCAAAACCACCAGATAGAGTGCAATATATACAATAATATCAATAAATCACAGTATCATTTGTGAAGCCAATAACACAGTTTGATTTTTTTGCCCAATTGGTCCACGCCACATGTTCACTTTGTCAACAAACCAGGATTTGCCACATTTTTTTCAATACACCTCAGTAGAAATCTTCTATTCTCCAAACAATCAGTACATAGTTGCCCCCTTTCAGTGCTTCAGCAGTAAGCCTGCATGCTTACAACGCTAAATTTCGGATTTAGATACCAGTGATGGGCACAGAACAGATAGCCTATTGTGCAGTTTTGGGCTTAGCAACAACTAAACCAGTACAGTGTTACCTAGTTTACGATACTCATCTACATATCCGGATAAGCAAGGAGAACAGTACTCCAGATACTCCAGTCGAGGCATGAATTCCAGTAAAGATTATTAGTCCTTGTAGAATTATAATTCGCCCGTTTCAACATGATGCTGTTAGTGCAGAGCTGGTGTAAGAGTGTCAAAAGTCTCGTCACCTTGTTATGGTAAGAGAGCTTATGTGTACCAGTGACTCTGAGAGTGATGTCGTTGGTAGTTCTTACTCTTGGCACCTTCACCCTAGGCGGTAAGATCAAGAAGGAGGGACCAGATGAAGAACAACACAGAAGACGGATCAGGTAGAGGGAATGTGCAACATTTTAAATGGCTGTGATGGCAGATGAAGACTTCAATGAGGAAGTACTGCTAATCGTCTTGGTTGTCCATGCCATTGGAACACCAGTACTGACCTGCCAAAGTAGTGTGGTTGGCGTCATGCACAGGCTTTTCCTGGGTAATAAACAAGTCTAACATGAACAGTGTATGGAAGACACCTCAAAGCCCTTGAAGGATTCCATCAGAGATGCATCCATCGAATCCTTGGAATCAACGGACAAAAGAATCAACATCAGCGTCCTTGAAGAGGACTATTCCACAGGCATTGATGTCTGGCTGATAAAAGTTCAACTTTGTTGTGCCTGTCACTGTCTCCATATACGGGAACATTGCTTTCCTCCTCAAGTCCTCTTCTCGGAACTTCGTCACGGCACTCGTTCTCGGGGTGGACAAGTAAAAAGATGGAAGGATAATCTGAAATTCAACCTCAAAAAGTATTCATCAACCTCAACACATGGGAGGAGGATGCGTCTGACCATTTCCGTTGGCATCCTCTAATCCATCATGCGACAGAAACATTCAAAATCTCTCTTTGAGCACTACCTGCCAAAAATGTTCCAAAGAATGAAAATTTCGAATTATGCTGTTCAATCACATGAGAACACATTCACTCTAGGAGACGTTGTCTTCGCTCGTGAAGAACTGCCGACGATGGTGTAAGAATTGTGAACTTCTATAAGACCTTCAAAAACTTTTCCCACCATTGATGTAAGGTGAATAGGCGTAATAATAAGTTGGGAAACAACGATTTATAAGTATGTTTCAACAAAAATAAAGCACTTCATTATGGTTATAAGTCGTTGTTTGCCAACTTATTATCATATTAGCATAATGTGTTTCCTTGTTCAAGTACTAATAATTCTGGGACTATTTTTTATCACCACCCTTTAAAAAAAGAAGTAACATTAGCAACTTCAAATATTCTAGCGCCTGTCCACTATTTAAAGACTTAAAATGTCCTTATTTAGGAAAAACATTGACTTGTTAGAAAGGGTTCAAAGTAGAGCTCTTAGGATGATACTTGGAATGGAAAGGTTAAATACAAGGATAGGTTATGATTTGTGAAACTGTTTTCTCTTGAAAAAATTCAACTGACTCCTTGGACGTTTTTGTAATGAGGACAATTACCTCAAGAAACCAGCATTCATTCCTGGATTGAGGACGCTGATGGAACACATATAATCCTATTGAATTTAATAATTTCAATCCCTCATTTCTGTCAAGAAAAGTATTTTATTACTTGAATGTTTACTTTATTTATGTTGTGTTAATGAATAGTTAAGTCAATTAAAATTGTAGAAATCCGATTGTAGCCAGTTTATCTATCTTATATATTACTTATTCTTTTACCATTCTTTTCTAGAAGAGAAATAATGTCAATAACAGAAGGTGTTTGGAGAACACTCACGAAACACGATAGGCCTAACAGAGGTGTTTTTAACCAGAACTGTATCTTATGTGGAATACTGTTCTAAACGGTTAGGCCTAGCAGGGGTATTTGTAACTTGAACAGTATTTAATGTGGAATACTGTTGTCGGCAGTTAAGCCTAGCAGACGTATTTGTAACCTGAATGGTATCTTATGTAGAATCATGTTCTAAGCAGTTATGCCTAGCAGAGGTGTTTGTAACCTGAATGTTATTTTATGTGGAATACTGTTCTAGACAATTAGGCCTAGCAGAGGTGTTTGTAACCTGAACGGTATCTTATGTGTAGTATACTGTTCTAATCGGCTAGACCAGAGAATTCTATTCAAGCATAGCAACCCTAATTTAGAACTTTTAACCAGAAGGAGGGTCACCAGTCAACAGAACTCGCCGTCTAATATGTAGCCACTCTTAACCTGATAACGTTCTTATAGTTGAAAGAGAGAGAGGAATGTGTTGAGTGACACAAGCGTGAACCTTCGAAATCGCAGCTCGGAACGTTAACCTACGACTCAGAAACTTGCAAACACACACAAACTCAGTACATCTATCATTTGAATTAAAGGTAGAAACACAAACTATTTGAAATAGGTTACATTTATAAATTAATCAACCAGCTCAATAATATGCGCGTTCTGTTTTAACTTAGCTGTTAACGTGTAACAGGTGCACTTTTCACTTAAGTAACGATCTTGATTGTTAACACTTGTCACGTGTCGGTTTTATATAAACATTACAGGCTGTTTTGGTATCTTAATGTACATTCTAAAAATAAAACACGCATTTCTGTTCCACAGAGAAAATATATTATTTTACTGGAGAGTAAATGAAAGTTATCCTTTTATATAAAGTACTAACACACCAGTGTTTCGTTGTATACCATATATAAAGTACAAACATGACAATGTTTCGTTGTACCCCTATATAAAATACTAACACACCAGTGTTTCGTTGTACCCCTATATAAAATACTAACACACCAGTGTTTCAATACTTTATATAGGGGTATACAAGGTGTGTTTGTACTTTATATAGGGGTATACAACGAAACACTGGTGTGTTTGTACTTTACATAGGGGTATGCAACAAAACACTGGTGTGTTTGAGTGTTTTGTTGTATACCCCTATATAAAGTACAAACACACCAGTGTTCTGTTGTATACCCCTATATAAAGTACAAACACACCAGTGTTTCGTTGTATACCCCTATATAAAGTACAAACACACCAGTGTTTCGTTATATACCCCTACATAAAGTACAAACACACCAGTGTTCTGTTGTATACCCCTATATAAAGTACAAACACACCAGTGTTTTGTTGTATACCCCTATATAAAGTACAAACACACCAGTGTTTTGTTGCATACCCCTATATAAAGTACTAACACACCAGTGTTTCGTTGTACCCCTATATAAAATACTAACACACCAGTGTTTCGTTGTACCCCTATATAAAATACTAACACACCAGTGTTTCGTTGTACCCCTATATAACGTACAAACACACCAGTGTTTCATTGTATACCCGTTATATACCCCTACATAAAGTACAAACACGCCAGTGTTTCGTTGTACCCTTATGTAAAGTAGTAACACGCCAATGTTTCGTTGTATACCCCTATATAAAGTACAAACACACCAGTGTTTCGTTGTATACTTCTATATAAAGTACAAACACATCAGTGTTTCGTTGTGTACCCCTTTATACAAAGTACAAACATGCCAGTGTTTCGTTTTACCCTTATGTAAAGTACTAACACACCAGTATTCGTTTTGTACCTCTATGTAAAGTACAAACACGCCAGTGTTTCGTTGTATACCCTATGTAAAGTACAAACATACCAGTGTTTCGTTGTGTACCCTTTATGTACGGTACTAACACACCACTATTTTAAACAGAGATCCACACGGAAAGTTATCTATCGGGCTCAAATACCGCGTTTTCTGAGTGTTCTTTTCTACAGAACAAAATTTAGCATTAAAAACTACCACGTGCAGCTCTTATCCATTTCATTATCTTTTTACTACGTTGTGCATAAAGACTGTTAGTTTTTTAGGGGGGTTCAGTCAAGAAAAGGTGTCAGATAGATTAGATGTAGCAGGACAAAGCAGGTTTTAGTAATCGCTCACTGTTGGGATCAGTTGAGTGGTTGTCTTCAATCCACTTCTCCTTCAGGAAGTCCACTATTCATTACCACTTGAATGTTAAAAATATATCCTTCAAGAGGGGGAGAGGCAGAAGGTTTACACATGTAGCAACACCTACACGAGGCAAGAGCTGTCTCGGTCTGCCAAGTGCGCCCTAGACGTCAGACTAGCGGTATCAGAGTCGCTGATAACTCGATAGTCGATCAAGTGGCGCGTCTTTACCCACCTTTAGCCAGCGCTACAGCTGACAAGCGCAATTATCTAGATAAACTCGTGTTATTCGGCCTCTCCTAAACGAAACCGCTATCATCACCACAATGCTGCTGGACAGAGAAACACAAAGTCTTCTGATCAATTATTTCATTTTGATTGTTCTGCTGGCCATTTTGTGGGTGTTATACTTCGGGGTAAGTAAGTAGTTATGTGTTTATTCATAGTTCCAAAGAAAATCTCCAACTTTCAGTATTATGGTTTAGATTTTTTCGGATATTAGACCAAATCATCTGTACGAGGGCTATCTATTTTAGCCCTTCCTAATTTTAAATTGACAAACAAGAGGGTAAAGTACCCACTACCAGCTCTTGGGCTACTCTAATTGCATATATGAATTTGAACGTCTCTGTTATAATACGCTTACAACCTTAAAGTACAGCCCATGATGTTTTATTTTTGCGATAATGGGCCACGAACCATGGATCCATAGTCCGACACGCTAATCACTAGGCCACGCCCAGTCTTCGCTATTTTGACACAAATCCTTTTCAGATGTCGATTTTGTTAGTGGTCAGTTAAGGCATTATAACTAACAACTCTCGTAGTATGATACATTTCGATATGTAATTTAAGTAGTTCAGTAGATGTTTGTGATGACGTAACTCAATCTGATGAAACTACATTCCGACTTTTAATAAACTAAAACTATTAACACTCTATTGAACAGAACAAAATACACAATGAATAATGGAATAGCGTGTGATATATATTCTAAACTTATTTTTAAGATTAGAGGCTTTAATTCTAAAAAAGAAAAATAAAGAAAATACTGTTATTAAGTAGAGTGTGTGCCATAGACTAATCTAGAATCCCTTCTCTTGATATGTTCACTGAAAAACAAAACAAGATCGTTGAACAATATTTCACAGTGATCAACGAAGACTCTACATAACAATATTTTACGATGATCAACGAAGACTCTACATAACAATATTTTACGATGATCAACGAAGATTCTACATAACAATATTTCACAGTGATCAACCAAGACTCTACATAACAATATTTCACAATGATCAACGAAGACTCTACATAACAATATTTCACAATGATCAACGAAGATTCTACATAACAATATTTCACGATGATCAACGAAGACTCTACATAACAATATTTCACGATAATCAACGAAGACTCTACAGAACAATATTTCACGATAATAAACGAAGACTCTACGTAACAATGTTTCACGATAATCAACGAAGACTCTACGTAACAATATTTCACGATAATCAACGAAGACTCTACATAACAATATTTCACGATGATCAACGAAGACTCTACGTAACAATGTTTCACGATAATCAACGAAGACTCTACGTAACAATATTTCATGATGATCAACGAAGACTCTACGTAACAATATTTCATGATGATTAACGAAGATTCTACGTAACAATATTTCACGATAATCAACGAAGACTCTACGTAACAATGTTTCACGATAATCAACGAAGACTCTACGTAACAATATTTCACGATAATCAACGAAGACTCTACATAACAATATTTCACGATGATCAACGAAAACTCTACATAACAACATTTCACGATGATCAAC
>NW_013673576.1:0-12551 GCF_000517525.1 Limulus polyphemus
AACTTCCTGACAGTCATTTAATTGTTGTAAATATTATAATAAATTTGGATTTACAACTATATATACAGCTTTATAACTTCCTGACAGTCATTTAATTGTTGTAAATATTATAATAAATTTGGATTTACAACTATATATACAGCTTTATAACTTCCTGACAGTCATTTAATTGTTGTAAATATTATAATAAATTTGGATTTACAACTATATATACAGCTTTATAACTTCCTGACAGCCGTTTAATTGTTGTAAATATTATAATAAATTTGGATTTCCAACTATATATACAGCTTTATAACTTCCTGACAGCCGTTTAATTGTTGTAAATATTATAATAAATTAGAGAAACTTGGATTTGGAATTATATATAGAAGTAGTATATGCTTCAAAAAAAGACTCTTATGAATTCATAAAATAACATGACAGCTTCTGGATAAGTGATATTTGTGTTTACTATCAAATAAAGAAATGTAGTGTCACTGCTGTGTTGCACTTTAAATATGTTCAACCACAATTTTGTTTTTTTCACAGTTCTTTATTTGCTATAACTCCCAGTTTTCTGAAGATAAAAATGAAGTATCTTATAATTAGGACAATGTTGTGATGATGAATGTAAAAACAAATTTGAAATTACACTATAGAACTTAAAAAATAAGCTTAGAAACTGATATCTAGTAAGTTTTTGTCATTCACATTTAATATTAAGGGAATAATATTAAATATTACATCCATAAATCAATTTTAGAAAAATTACACAGAAAGAACAACTCATGAATAATTGAAGTAAATAAAAACCTTTGGGCTTAAGGTGAAAAAAAAATAAAAGTCCATTTTACAACATAACTTTACAATGGTCATAAATGATTTTTGAGGTTTAAAAATTGATCCCTACATGTATTAACATCTTCCTATTATTCTATATAAATCATTAAGTTGACTTAGATTTTCCTGTATCTTGTTCTCCAAAGCAAAAGAAACTCTTAAAGCTATAATAACACATCCTTCCTGAAAGTATTACATAACAACCAAAGAAAATTTACAATCATGTAAGATGCATACGAACACATCTCTTTCACAATTCCACTAAACTTTTAGCACTGTTGGGATGGATGCGTAAGTGGCTGAATACATTTCCCTGTGTTATGAAGGACAAGCCACAAATTGGACAAAGGTACGAACACTCTCCACTGTGAAATCTCTTGTGGTTTTTTAAGCTTGATTCTCGAAAAAATGTATGGGAACACTCATCACAATGAATAATTCTGTTAGAGATGTGTTTCTCATTAATGTGTTGGTTTAACTTCTCTCTGTCATCGTGACGAAATTTGCAATACATACAATGAAAAATCTTCGGATGCGGGCTGGGCAAGTGTTTCGTCTGAGGCTTCTGTTCAGACATGGTCTTTAACTCAAAAATATAAGGCATCTTCCTTGGCGCTGCCTGAATTTTTGACTTTCCATGGATTTCTTTAGTTTTATTAGCTGCAACCTTCTTGCATACACACCCTGCATCACAAGCTTGGCAATTCTTACGTTCAGGATTTATGTGCTCCGATCTGATGTGCCTCGCCTTCAAACGACTGCTTACAAAAGTTTTTGAGCAGATTTCACATACTTTTATAAATTTCTCAGTACTGGTATGTTCTAGACAATGTGTATTCCAGCTGTCTTTGTCTTTAAATTCTAAACTACATGTTTCACACTTGTAGAAGTCCACCTCACTTGACTGAAACTTTTTACTTTGGTACAACTGAGATTGGAGAATTTTCTGTTTGCACACTTGACATAATTCCCTAAAAGGGTTTCCCCCCTCCATAAGAACAACAGGTTTTGCACACATCTTGCAGTGACTTAAAGAACCTATGCAAGAAGACCATGACCCACCACTCTTATCGGCTTTGGTACCGAGAGTATGGTGAACAACTTCAAAGTTTTCATGTGCAGTCAGTTCCATTTCATGAAGTGCTGTGTGTTTTTCCATTGATCTGTGTTCTTTAAACTGCTGACCACAGGTTGGACACGAGTAAGGCCTAGCAATTCCATGGTCTCGCAACATGTGCTGGTCAAATTTTTGTCTAAAGCGAATAACCTTCCCACATTCCTCGCAAGTGTATGGACCCTTTTTGTTGATTCGAGAAGTTTTTCTGTACTTTCTTTTATAGTCAGAGTATCCTCTTGTGAAGTGAAAAGAATACGTTGAATCATTATCATCTAGCACTGGTAAAAATTTGTCAAAGTCTTCCTGATCATTGTATTGTACTTCAACTAATTCAAGGGGAGTTTTATACTTTTCATCATCATTATCAGAACCATTTTCTCCCATTTCAAACTCTTCCATTGTGCCTTAGTTTTAACTCCAGTGTCAAAACCTTCCAAGTAACTAATCTACTTTCTGGCTCAGCCAGAGGACTAAGCTGTTACATCTTGAACATTTCAATAATATTTTTTAATTATTTTACAGACCTTACATTTTTTATATTAGATTCAATAATACCATTAAAAGGCAAAACAGTATAGTAGATGCTAAACAAACTCCACATGTAATTTACCTGGGCTATTGAAATCGCAACAAATATTCCTTCAGAGAACTTTAATGCATTTTTTACTAAATATTTCTAACTTTCAGCAATTGGTGTAGGCTTTGACTACAACATTAACTGCTGCTCATACAATACTTATAAAAATATGGGCTGAGTTACTTGTAAGTAAGATTACCAGCTTTACGACACAGGGTATCTGTAGTGCATCTTCTCTCTGCCAGATGCCAGGTTGATAATTTCAGCACCAGAATAAAATGTTTTTGCATATAATCTCACCAAAAATATTTATATTTTAGTCTTCACACTTCCTTCAGCAACAACTTCAAGTATGATCTACAAAATAAAGACATAAATTACAATACTTTCCATTTGTCGATTAAGAGAAAATATCAAGATTCTTCAAAACACTAATTTTTTTCACGAGTTTCAAATTAGCAGGCCTATTTTTATAAAATCATGAGTGTAGAGTCTTGTCAAAGATTTGTTTATTAAATTAACTTAACATTTTTTATACAGATACCTTTATCAGTAAATATATTCCCAATATTCATCATTTACACCTCATTATAAGACATTGGATTTAAAGAAATTTTTAGTTGTAAATAAGAAATGCTGCGTGATTAATAAAATACAATCAAATTATTTGAGGTAGAAGCAATAGCACGTAAGTTAATCTCTAAACTCTATTAACAATGGTTTTATATCAAGTTAATCTACCAGCTCTATTAATGATGAGGGTATTATATCAAGTTAATCTACCAGCTCTATTAATGATGAGGGTATTACATCAAGTTAATCTCCAGCTCTATTAATGATGAGGGTATTACATCAAGTTAATCTCCAGCTCTATTAATGATGAGGGTATTACATCAAGTTAATCTCCAGCTCTATTAATGATGAGGGTATTACATCAAGTTAATCTCCAGCTCTATTAATGATGAGGGTATTACATCAAGTTAATCTCCACAACTCTATTAATGATGAGGGTATTATATCAAGTTAATCTCCCAACTCTATTAATGATGAGGGTATTACATCAAGTTAATCTCCTGACTCTATTAATGATGAGAGTATTATATCAAGTTAATCTCCCAACTCTATTAATGATGAGGGTATCATATCAAGTTAATCTACTGCTCTATTAATGCTGAGAGTATTATAAGGAAACAGAGATAATAAAAGTGTTTCAATTACCAGAGGTTATAACCAATGTCCCCTTTAATTTTTTCAATGTTCAGAATGAATGTGCAGTTTTGTTTTAGAGGTGGGGGGATATTTTTAGACCATTGAATCTGTTGGATCATTAGGCCACTTTGCAATGCTACCAACTGGTTATTTGGGCTTTAGGCCTATCAACTGCCAGGGTCAGTCAGGCCGTCAACATGTTGAGACTCCTCACCATTACTGAGGATGTGTGCGGTCGGAATAATGAAGTGCGAAGCACTCGATTGGTTGTTGTGTGGCCACGCAGCTTAGAGGGAACACTGGTTATAATACCTTTACTTTTAGACTGGTACAGCCATGCATTTTAATAAAAATTATTTGTTTTAATATATGTGTGATCTGAAAATTTCAAAACACTTTATTTTATTTAATAAAAAAAATTAAAATAATAATTGAAATGCTACTGAATGTAAATATTCAACCAGCAGCATTCTGAACTGCAAATGTCAGGACTAAGCCTTACTTATTTCGTTTGGAAATTAAAACATACTTTAAATAGAAAGATTTGATATGGGAGTATTTTTATGAAAATCTCTTGGTGCTATTCAATTTCAAATGTGAGAGAAATGTAAGAGTGCCTTTTAATTCAGAAAAAGTAGCAAACAGTAGAAAAGGGAGCTTGGTCTCCACTCGTAAGATTACAGTCAACAAAATAGTTGAACAGCACTGTGACTCTGAGTGCAAGTGTTACTAAATTCAACCTAATTAAGTATATAACAACCTTAACTTGTAGTTCTTAAACAAAATATTATCAAGGCTGCCAAACTTAGGCCTGTATAATTATTTTATAATTATGTGCAATTGCTTGTTATATTCTTTCAACTATTCTCACCGATCCTAAATCACGTATAATAATTAATATATATATATATATATATATATATATATTATTATACAATTTACTGAAATTCTGAAGAAATTAATTCCAATATTAATACTGATAGTACTACCAAAATTACATATATAACATGAATAGGCAAACTCATATTTCTTTTATATATTCAATGATTAAAAAAGTGATAGAAAACTAGTCATAACATAAAATTTATAAAGCTAGTAAGTTACTATTATTATATAGAATTAGTATTACTAAGCTCCTACCGCGCCTAAAACATTGCGTTGAGGCTTCAGCTCAATCTCGAGCCTTCAAGTTCAACCCCAAGTTAACCGTTCGTTACATTTATAGTATATATATAATATGGTTTGTTTCACATTTACTGAACTTTACTTATTCTCCGATATTACATAGTCACAAAACATATTACACGTTTATATTTTGAGTTGAAAATTACAATAGATAACAATCTACTTTCAGTTTAAAACTAAGATTACCCTTACAATACAAGGTAATTTAATAACTGAATTATAAGCATATGCTCTAGCCCATTTCTTTTATCTTAGGCCTAAACTTACGCCCCCTGTTGTTAAAAAATAGAGATGTTTTTTAATTAACTAAATAACCCAAATCGCTGAGTTTAGATATGATGTATAAGAGAGTGACGATTCGAATCAACCTTCAGCAGTAGTTATAGGGCTTAAAATATAACTGGTTTTCTTTCTCGTTATGCTCTTGGTGTTTTCAAGTTCGGACAGATTTATGTAAGCTAAAAGACACACGCTACCGAAACAAATAATTGACAAACTTAAAGAGAAGAACTACTTAAAGAAAGGACTATCGATGAACAGGCAGAAGATAGCGCCACTTTCACAGCCTTAGTTTGTTTGTTGTTAATTGCAATGCTACACAATGGGCTATTTGTGCTTAGCCCACCATTAGTATCGAAATCCGGTTTTTATTGTTATAAGCCTACAAATTTACCACTGAGCCGCTAGGGAACTTTACAGCCTTGTTAGTCTGTTCATTTCTAGTGATACAAATATGACCAAGTGTCGAGACACAAATAATTATTTCACCAGTGAAGGTAAAACTGTTGCAGAAAACCAGAATGATTACAACACCAATGCGAATCTAACGAGATGTGACGAGCAAATGAGGCAGTAGTATTAACTAACCAAGACAATGGCAAAAGAATGCTCATAAACTCAGAAACAAAACTACCAGTGTCACCCAGAAGGCTATAAGAGATACGCAAATTTTGAATAAAATAAGATCAAAAGGTTTACTCACTTGAAAGGTTTGGTTTTTCACGCAAAGGTACACGAGGACTATCTGCGCTAGCCGTCCCTAATTTAGCAGTGAAAGACTAGAGGGAAGGCAGGTACTCATCATAACCCACCGCCAACTCTTTGGATACTTTTTAACAACGAATAGTGGGATTAACCGTAATCTTATAACACTCCCAACGCTGAAAGAGATGAGGATTCGAACCCAAGACCTGCAGATTGCAAGTCGAGCGCCCTAATCACCTGGCCATATCAGGCCCACTTGAAAGGAAGTTGTTTTCTTAGTACAAAGGTACACAATGGACTACTTGCATTCTGTCAACCACGGGGAATCGAATTCCGGACTTTAATGTTGTATGTCTGTAAACTTAGCCAGTGACCCACTGTGGAAGTACAGGAAAGGCAATAAAAACTATCAACAAATACTCAAATTCCGAGATATTATCAGTGAGACAATTCTGTAGAATTCTTTCTATAAAATTTTGTAAGATTGAGGCCGTCAAAAATATCGCAAAGAGTTTGTTTGTTTGAAGTTAAGCACAAAGGTACACAATGGCATATAAGTGCTCTGCCCACCACGGGTATCGAAAACCGATTTTTAGCATTGTAAGTTCGTAGACATGCCGCTGTGCCACTGGAGGGCATCACGAAGAGACTAAGTAGGATAAACTAAATGCATATGATCCGAGATCCTAAGGGAAGACTATTGTGAAAGGCTTGGAAAGGATAACAAGAATCAATAAACTGTAGAGACATGAGGCGTGGAGTAGCATATCTCCTATAGCGATTAGGGAATATCAGGGGATAAAAATAAAAGAGAGAAAAAATAGAGAGATCCCAGAACGCTGGACAGATTTAACACTATACCAGCTAAGCAAGTATTGTCATCATAAGACCACGGAGAATTCCGAAGCTAAAAATTTATAAAGCAGATTAAGGAATACAACCCATGACTCCAAACAAGGTCTTATTTTGAATATCATTGTATCTCGAAAGCATAATGAAGGAGTTGAATCATAAAAAGCATGCCCATACTCCAAATTAGAACAAATCAAAGAACGAAAATAGTGTTGCGTCACGGAGACACGTGACTATTCTCACGGCCTCTAGTTTCTAGAACTATCCCGTATCTTGGCGAATGCTCTAGTATTTACTAGATAGGGTAGGCTGGTATATAAAAGAGGGGAATGTAACGTGTGTGTGAGGACAGTGAGTAATTGATCTACAGTCAGAAGTATTATTGAGCACGTTCGTTGTTATAGCGTTTGTTTAGCGCGATTGTTGAAGTTGAGTGTATCGGTAAAGTTATATTCGGAAAGAATAAACCAGTTTTATTAGGTAAAGACTTGTGTCGTTAAAATTTCGTCGGAACGAAGTTACGGAAAAATCAATTAACAAACGGAGACGTAACAATAGTATGAAAATTACAAGCCGAGGCACTCGATACAGCTCTAAGAAAACATTTGTTTCAGACAATCAGCAATTAATAACAAAGTATATACTTATCAGGGCGAATTAATTGTTTAGATAAAGCACTGAAAAGATTAAACTGAAATACGTCGTCCTTTATCAACCGAACACTTTAGACGTACACGTGTATTATAACAAAATTTTGTGAGGGCGTTGAAGAGCTTATAACTGAAATTGTAAGTTGCCGGGAGGTTTATTTTTATTTACATTGTTTTTTCTTAATTTTATCATTGTATTCAACATAAACGAACGTCCAATTAAAAAAAGTTTCTGAAAGTGATATGTTTTTCTTTGAGTGTGTGTAAATTTAGATTAATTATTTGTAGCAGAGAAGAGACGCCTAACCATTATTCAGTACTGAATTACTATAAAACTAAAAGTATAATTTTACTTATTACTACTACTAGTACTAGGCTTAACTGTACGTACTACTAATAGTATGAAAGAGCAAACTTAAATACTATTCTTTCAAGTTTAACGTTGGCGTAATATATACGCCAATGGATCTGGGAATCTGTGAACAGAACTTGAAAGTTGAATAGTAATACTAATTGTAGTTTAAAAAAGTAAGCTTTTGAATTTGATAAGGTTTAGCAGAGTACAATAGTAGTATTACTGATTGTGATACAGTAAGTTAGTTTCTTATGGAGTTGGGTTGTGATAAGTGGATACTATTCTGATTACAAAAATTTGACTTTTGGTGTTCGTCACGAAACTTGCTAATATATTGTAACGTTCTATTGCTGGGTGGGTTATTTTAGATTACATGGTAAATAATGCATAGTTTAGTCCACATAACGACAACAAAATTATTTTATGCCTTTTCTACAGGCTATTTTAATTTTGACACAAGTTGTAGGCCTAAGTTCACAAATAATGTATGTACATAAATTAATTGCCAATGATACTATGTAAACTTAATAAAACTTCTACAATTCCATGGATAATTGATCAAGTAACCAGGTATTCATAATAACTCTGAATTGAATCTTGTACTGAATATTTTACTGAATTAACATTAACTACTCATTCAGTACTTCAGTGAACTATGTGCTCCTTCATTACTTGTATTTATAATTTATTCTAGTCTCTTGATACTCCCCAAAACTACTAGATCCCTGATGATGTCATTGCAATGACAAGTTCCTTCTAGCAAACAATTGAACTATAACATTGAAAATACAAAATTATGTCTGTGGCATTTTCGACATTAATAGAGGAAAAGGGATGGGATTTTGGAAAGACTTAAATTTTTGTGTTGGAGAAAATTGAGAAATATATAATGTTTTGGAAAGCGAGACATATTTGACTGATAAAAGCCTCAACTTACTCAAACCTTGGCTGAATGCTTGAAAATGATAAAATAAAAAAGCTTTATTTAGAGTAAGGCCTAGCACTCATTTCACAATCTGCTGGTCACAGGAGTGCAACCCAACACTGAACGTACTTGTAGTTTCAGCTGTGGGGGTGTTATAATGTGACAATCAGTCACACTATTCATTGGTAAAGAGTTGGTGGCAGGTTGTGTTGATTAGCTGCCTTCTCTCAAGTCTATCATATTGAAATTAGGAAAGGCTAGTGCAGTTAGTCATTGATTAGCTTTATGTGAAATTTGTGAAACAAACATTTAGTGTTTCCACTTTTACTACAATATATATATTGATTTACTTGGAGAGGTTCAGAGATTGGTTACTTAAGTTATGCCTGATTTGAATAATTTAAACTACAAAGAGGAACTCAAAGATTTTAATTTATTTTCTCTGGACAGTAGAAGAGCTAGAGATGACTCGGTTAATTTGTTTAAAATTGTGAGGTGTTTCGATAAACTGCTCACGAGAGGTTTGCTGGAGTGGATAAGGTTGGAATGAAATCCTGTATTTTGGAAGTAATAAGTATTTAGTATTAAAAGATGAGGTATCTTACTCTCCCATGATGTATATATATAGTTAGTTGTTGTAGTTTGACCAGTCAGGGAACTTGTCTCCTGTTTCTTGGAATAGTTCATTGTGTCTTGCTTGATCCTATGTTTGGGGAATCCTTGAAACTGTTAGATGAAACAGAGATACTTTCACTTTCTAGTGCGTGTTTTACAGTTGGTCAGTTGAAGTGGAAATGTGTTTCATAGTTAAATTTTGGAGAGAGTCGTTCCAACTTTTGGAGAAGGCAGTTTGTCTTTGATCTGAGATAGCCAAGAATCATTGGTAGGAGTCCTATCCTTACCATCACATTTGTACTTACTACATTTATTTATAACATTGGTAGGAGTCCTATCCTTACCATCACATTTGTACTTACTACATTGATTTATAACATTGGTAGGAGTCCTATCCTTACCATCACATTTGTACTTACTACATTGATTTATAACATTGGTAGGAGTCCTATCCTTACCATCACATTTGTACTTACTACATTGATTTATAACATTGGTAAGAGTCCTATCCTTACCATGACACTTGTACTTACTACATTGATTTATAACATTGGTAGGAGTTCTGTCCTTACCATGACACTTGTACTTACTACATTGATTTATAACATTGGTAGGAGTCCTATCCTTACCATGACACTTGTACTTACTACATTGATTTATAACATTGGTAGGAGTTCTATCCTTACCATGACACTTGTACTTACTACATTGATTTATAACATTGGTAGAAGTTCTGTCCTTACCATGACACTTGTACTTACTACATTTATTTATAACATTGGTAGGAGTTCTGTCCTTACCATGACACTTGTACTTACTACATTGATTTATAACATTGGTAGGAGTTCTGTCCTTACCATGACACTTGTACTTACTACATTGATTTATAACATTGTTAGGAGTTCTGTGATGAGTAATGTTGGGTTAACTTGTGTATGTGATGAGTTATGTTGACTTAACTTGTGTATGTGATGAGTTATGTTGACTTAACTTGTGGATGTGATGAGTTATGTTGACTTAACTTGTGTATGTGATGAGTTATGTTGACTTATGTATGTGATGAGTTATGTTGGGTTAACTTGTGGATGTAATGAGTTATGTTGACTTAACTTGTGTATGTGATGAGTTATGTTGACTTAACTTGTGTATGTGATGAGTTATGTTGACGTTAACTTGTGGATGTGATGAGTTATGTTAGGTTAACTTGTGGATGTAATGAGTTATGTTGACTTAACTTGTGGATGTGATGAGTTATGTTGACTTAACTTGTGTATGTGATGAGTTATGTTGGGTTAACTTGTGGATGTGATGAGTTATGTTGACTTAACTTGTGGATGTGATGAGTTATGTTGACTTAACTTGTGGATGTGATGAGTTATGCTGGATTAACTTGTGGATGTGATGAGTTATGTTGGGTTGTTCATTATTTGATACACAGGTAAATTTCTATCACCTGGTATTTTCAATTCCGTGGATAATCTTGTAAACTTTAGTAAGATTACATCTTACTCATCTTTTCTCAAGAAAAAATAAGAGATTTTGAGCTAACTGTCAGATGACTCGTATCTGATTTCATTCCTCCTCTGAACCCTTTCCTGTAATTCATTATCCTTTCTTAGAAATACATTCTAAAATTCTATTAATTTTACTACTAGCAACAGAGCACTGTGTTGATGGCTATACACCATCCTTTTTTCAGTCATGCTGTAGAGTGGGTTCTTGTCAATGCTAAACATGTGATCCGGATATTTATAATCTAAATGGAATACCTTGGATTTCCATAATTAAACTCATTTGCCAAATATTTGTCCAACTTGCCACTTGATCCAAATCATTCTGTAATACCTCAATACAACTAGAATAACCAAAAATTTTATGTCATTAGGAATCTTTATTAATTTAATAAGTATCAATAATGTTATTGTAGATAAGAAAAAGCAGACTCAAGCAGTTACCCATGAGGCATTTCTCTAGTAACCAGGGTCTAGTTTGACTCGACTCCATTTTAACTTTCTTCCTTCTAAAAGTCTTATAATTCATTATTTTATTTTTAGTATAGAAAATCTTACAATTCAATTCACTAGTCTTTCTCCCAACCTCCTACTAAAGTGATTTTCTAAATTAATCTTTTGGGAGATAATTTATCAAAATCTTTTCACAAATTTAACTACTCTAAGTCCACACTATTTCGATCAGCTAGATAAGTTGATTTACCAATTGATTTACCAAAAATAAAAGAGAAAGACATATTTGAACTTTGACCTCCTTTAAATTCAATGGAAAACCTTTTTGTGTTTTGGTGCTTTGATTTTAATCTTTCATTCTTTGTACTTACCAACAAGGGATTAATATCTATGTGATTCTGGTCAGGAATATTGCTGACATCTCTGGTAAGAAACAGAAGAGAACATTTAAAATGTCAGCCATTTCATCATTATCAACAACAATCTTGCCATCAGAATCCTTTTCAAGATCCATGGAGTATTTAGTTTATAAAGGTCACGTGGGAGTTTTGTGGGAGTGTAACCTTGTTTAGATCATGTGAAGGTGGGAGTTTTGTGGGAGTGTAACCTCGTTTAGATCATGTGAAGGTGGGAGTTTTGTGGGAGTGTAACCTCGTTTAGATCATGTGAAGGTGGGAGTTTTGTGGGAGTGTAACCTCGTTTAGATCATGTGAAGGTGAAGTATCTATTTATGAGTGTTACCTGTTTTTGTGACAAGTGTTTTTTTTTTTTAGGTCAGAAACAGAGTGCTTGCAGACTATTCAACAAATTTTCACAGTTTCGGTACCTGATAGAAAGTATAAGGAGGGTAAGCTCTCATTTTGTTTTTACAATTACTTCATATTCACATTGTTATTAATATAAGATTATTTGTATTTTTTTCACAATTATTTTTATAATAAAGCACTAAAACTGCTTCCTAATTATATACAGCTTCTGTTAACATTACCCATAATTCCATGGGAGAAAGTTTAAATGAAAATTTGAAGTATTGAATGCATGAACAGTGGAAACATTTTTTTAACTGTATAAAGAGGTCTTCAATATATCATGCTATTAAAATTTTAAGGTAAAAAATAACCTCGAAGTCCAGTTTCCAGGTCTCTGTTGGTGTCTAGAAGTTTTACTCCTGAGTCCAGTTTCCAGGTGTCTAGAAGTTTTACTCCTGAGTCCAGTTTCCAGATCTCTGTTGATGTCTAGAAGTTTTACTCCTGAGTCCAGTTTCCAGGTCTCTGTTGGTGTCTAGAAGTTTTACTC
>NW_013673576.1:13551-15064 GCF_000517525.1 Limulus polyphemus
GTGTCCAGTTTCCAGGTGTCTGTTGGTATCTAGAAGTTTTACTCCTGAGTCCAGTTTTGAGGGGTCTCTGTTGGTATCTAGAAGTTTTACTCCTGAGTCCAGTTTCCAGATCTCTGTTGGTGTCTAGAAGTTTTACTCCTGTGTCCAGTTTCCTGGTCTCTGTTGGTGTCTAGAAGTTTACTCCTAAGTCCAGTTTCCTGGTTTCTGTTGGTGTCTAGAAGTTTTACTCCTGAGTCCAGTTTCCAGATCTCTGTTGGTGTCTAGAAGTTTTACTCCTGAGTCCAGTTTCCTGTTCTCTGTTGGTGTCTAGAAGTTTTACTCCCGAGTCCAGTTTCCAGGTCTATGTTGATGTCTAGAAGTTTTACTCCCGAGTCCAGTTTCCAGATCTCTGTTGGTGTCTAGAAGTGTTACTCCTGAGTCCAGTTTCCAGGTCTCTGTTGGTGTCTAGAAGTTTTACTCCCGAGTCCAGTTTCCAGGTGTCTGTTGGTGTCTAGAAGTTTTACTCCTGAGTCCAGTTTCCAGATCTCTGTTGGTGTCTAGAAGTGTTACTCCTGAGTCCAGTTTCCAGGTCTCTGTTGGTGTCTAGAAGTTTTACTCCCGAGTCCAGTTTCCAGGTGTCTGTTGGTATCTAGAAGTTTTACTCGTGTAAACAGAAAAACTTGCAGAAACTGAATTCTGAGCCATACTGTCTTTAAACATTAATTTCTGTCACAAACACAGTGGCCTCCATTACTTCTACAGATGTCACTATTAAATCATGCAAGTGAAACATTTCTTCAAGCATTGTTCAAATAAATATCTGAGACTTACCCTGCCTAATCTGTATTTCTGTTGGTTTTGAAATATTTCTTAAACAATATCAAAAACAAAGCTCAAATTGGTACTTCAAACTAATCTTTAAAGTCCTATGAAATTCATGTAAAGATAAACAATGCACGAAAAGCATTAGTTTCATTATAAAAAAGTATGTTTTCCTGATATGAGGTTAGTGTTTTTTCCTTTCTACGTATGGTGATATCTGTTTGTTCATACACAGACTTCTCTTTCAACTGGTACAAAAACAACTAGTAAGGTGGAGCTACTTGTCAAAGGTTAATGGCTGGATGTACCTACATGGCCTCTATAACAGAATTCACCAGACAGTATGATATGGCAGAGTGCTAGGTCAAAGGTTAATGGCTGGATGTACCTACATGGCCTCTATAACAGAATTCACCAGACAGTATGATATGGCAGAGTGCTAGGTCAAAGGTTAATAGCTGGATGTACCTACATGGCCTCTATAATAGAATTCACCAGACAGTATGATATGGCAGAGTGCTAGGTCAAAGGTTAATGGCTGGATGTACCTACATTGCTTCTATAACAGAATTCACCAGACTTTATGATATGGCAGAGTACTAGGTCAAAGGTTAATAGCTGGATGTACCTACATGGCCTCTATAATAGAATTCACCAGACAGTATGATATGGCAGAGTGCTAGGTCAAAGGTTAATAGCTGGATGTACCTAC
>NW_013673576.1:16064-19149 GCF_000517525.1 Limulus polyphemus
TCTATAACAGAATTCACCAGACAGTATGATATGGCAGTGTGCTAGGTCAAAGGTTAATGGCTGGATGTACCTACATGGCCTCTATAACAAAATTCACCAGACAGTATGATATGGCAGTGTGCTAGGTCAAAGGTTAATGGCTGGATGTACCTACATGGCTTCTATAACAGAATTCACCAAACTTTATGATATGGCAGAGTGCTAGGTCAAAGGTTAATAGCTGGATGTACCTACATGGCTTCTATAACAGAATTCACCAGACAGTATGATATGGCAGTGTAATGGGTTAAAGGGGAAAGGTTTCTTGAATAAAATATCATGAACACAACTCTAAACCTCGAGTCAAATTTTTATATAGAATTATACGTATCCTTTTAATTCACAAACCCTCAATCACACAAACAGTAACAAACAGTATTTAAAGTAATGAAACCATATTATTACACTGCTATGGTAGGAACACAGTAAAGTTTGCATGACATCTTCAGGAAGAATATTAACGTACTAGAAATTACAAGAAATTATATACATGTTTATGTGTATGTATATATATATGTAAAACAATTTTATTTCATGACACCATTAATATATACCATGAATTCTTTATCAGCTCATGCATGAGGTCTTTTATATATACTGTTAAATCATAATGACTGAATTTAAAAAGGTTTTAAAGATGGAATGTTTAGTATATGTGATTTCTGACAAAACTGAGTTCTCAACATCATTGTACTGATGTAAAATGTAGGCTATGAACTTAATTAATCAACTACCTTGGATCATCCATTAATATCATGTAAACAACTAACTGAAATTAATGTTTAGTATATGAACTTAATTAATCAACTACCTGGGATCATCCATTAATATCATGTAAACAACTAACTGAAATTAATGTTTAGGGTATGAACTTAATTAATCAACTACCTGGGATCATCCATTAATATCATGTAAACAACTACCTGAAATTAATGTTTTCAATTATTTTAATTATCCAGTAACCAAAATTTGAATTAATATAAACAAATAAGCAACTATAGTTGACTGAAATCGATTAATGAGCCAGACAATTAATTAATTAGTAAGTTCAAACTACAGTTGAATGAAATCGATTAATGAGCCAGACAATTAATTAAATAGTAAAGTCCAACTACAGTTGAATGAAATCGATTAATGAGCCAGACAATTAATTAATTAGTAAGTTCGAACTATAGTTGAATGAAATTGATTAATGAGCCAGACAATTAATTAATTAGTAAGTTCGAACTATAGTTGAATGAAATCGATTAATGAACCAGACAATTAATTAATTAGTAAGTTCGAACTACAGTTGAATGAAATCGATTAATGAGCCAGACAATTAATTAATTAGTAAATTCCACTAATTTCCCCAATTCTAATTCTGACACAACTTCTTAGTGAGTTGTTGTATTGGTTAGGTGATAAAATAACCATTCTTTTTACCATGTTAACCATCCAGTCCTGTTGAAGGAAAAACCAAGTTAGGTGCAAAAAATAAATGTATTTCAACTGTAAACTGATATTACATGTGTTTATTTTTGTAAGATGATTAAACAGAAAAAGCTGAGTATTTGTACGAAACTGTTTATACAGTAATAAACCTTGTGTTTCAGTGTTATGGAGAACGTTAATCTACGAGTGCTAAAAGAACCATTAGGATTCATGCGGGCCATTCAGTTTGTAAGTAATTGAAAAGATATTTGGTAGTTTAGGAGGTTTTGTTTAATGAATTTTCATTACCTAGTCCTGTAGATACGTGTATGTTGTTGTATGACAAGAAATACACAGAGAAAACTAAATCTGATATTATGTTATTCTAGTCCTGTAGATACGTGTATGTTGTTGTATGACAAGAAATACACAGAGAAAACTTAATCTGATATTATGTTATCCTAGTCCTGTAGCTACATGTATGTTGTTTTATGACAAGAAATACACAGAGAAAACTAAATCTGATATTATGTTATCCTAGTCCTGTAGATACGTGTATGTTGTTTTATGACAAGAAATACACAGAGAAAACTAAATCTGATATTATGTTATCCTAGTCCTGTAGCTACGTGTATGTTGTATGACAAGAAATACACAGAGAAAACTAAATCTGATATTATGTTATCCTAGTCCTGTAGCTACGTGTATGTTGTTGTATGACAAGAAATACACAGAGAAAACTAAATCTGATATTATGTTATTGTTTGATGTAAAAACAGTGTTACAGTTTGAGCTTTCTGGTATTTCTTAATGATTTCTTCCCACAGAGCAAAATGTGGAATATTTTCTCTTTAAAATAATCATAAAGGTGTGTGGTGACGGTAAGGGTACGTGTGTAATGATGTTAGAAGTGTGTGTATATGTGTAGTGACGGTAAGGGTACGTGTGTAATGATGTTAGAAGTGTGTGTATATGTGAAGTGACGGTAAGGGTACGTGTGTAATGATGTTAGAAGTGTGTGTATATGTGTAGTGACGGTAAGGGTACGTGTGTAATGATGTTAGAAGTGTGAGTACATGTGTAGTGATGGTAAGGGTACGTGTGTAATGATGTTAGACGTGTGTGTATATGTGTAGTGACGGTAAGGGTACGTGTGTAATGATGTTAGAAGTGTGTGTATATGTGTAGTGACGGTAAAGGTATGTGTGTAATGATGTTAGAAGTGTGTGTACATGTGTAGTGACGGTAAGGGTACGTGTGTAATGATGTTAGAAGTGTGTGTATATGTGTAGTGACGGTAAAGGTACCTGTGTAATGATGTTAGAAGTGTGTGTATATGTGTAGTGATGGTAAGGGTACGTGTGTAATGATGTTAGAAGTGTGTGTATATGTGTAGTGATGGTAAGGGTACATGTGTAATGATGTTAGAAGTGTGTGTATATGTGTAGTGACGGTAAGGGTATGCGTGTAATGATGTTAGAAGTGTGTGTATATGTGTAGTGACGGTAAGGGTACGTGTGTAATGATGTTAGAAGTGTGTGTATATGTGTGTAAGGGTAAGTATGTCTTGTTCCCCAGCTCAATTATCTAGAGATTCACTACTGTCTTGTTTGTCCAGCTCAGTTATCTAGAG
>NW_013673576.1:20149-21889 GCF_000517525.1 Limulus polyphemus
GTTTGTCCATAGATAACTGAGCGAGATTCACTACTGTCTTGTTTGTCCAGCTCAGTTATCTGTTGTTAACTTATTTAGTAACAGTAAATACAAATCTGTGTGTTGGTTATTTGTCATCTGTTGTTAACTGTATTTAGTAACAGTAAATACAGAACTGTGTGTTGGTTATTTGTCATCTGTTGTTAACTGTATTTAGTAACAGTAAATACAGATCGGTGTGTTGGTTATTTGTCATCTGTTGTTAACTGTATTTAGTAACAGTAAATACAGATCGGTGTGTTGGTTATTTGCCATCTGTTGTTAACTGTATTTAGTAACAGTAAATACAGATCGATGTGTTGGTTATTTGTCATCTGTTGTTAACTGTATTTAGTAACAGTAAATACAGATCGGTGTGTTGGTTATTTGTCATCTGTTGTTAACTGTATTTAGTAACAGTAAATACAGAACTGTGTGTTGGTTATTTGTCATCTGTTGTTAACTGTATTTAGTAACAGTAAATACAGATCGGTGTGTTGGTTATTTGTCATCTATTGTTAACTGTATTTAGTAACAATAAATACAGAACTGCATGTTGGTTATTTGTCATCTGTTGTTAACTGTATTTACTAAATGTTTGTCATTGTGTAACTTTGATCTTTTTTTCCAACAGATAATGTCTATCTTTGCTTTTGCAACTACATCTGGCTTTAAGAGCCACACTTCTTTTGATATTACTTGTCTTAACTCAACAGAACCCAAGAAAGTGGATTTAAAATTTGAATATGCATTCAAGTAAGGTTTTAGTATTTCTTATAAACCTAGACAAGTTTATATATATATATACTCACAATAATGCACCTGTGTGTTATATGTGTTTATTTCATTATTAACACAAAGAAAGTTTAAGTGGAAGAATGCTAGAATTTTTTTAATTAAATAATTTAATATACCGGTCTCACTAGGCCTTGTCATAAAATATACACTGATAACATTTTAAGTTAGTAAATAATTTAATATACAGGTTTTACTAGGCCTTGTCATACAATACACTGATAACACATTAAGTTAGTAAATAATTTAATATACAGGCCTCACTAGGCCTTGTCATAAAATATACACCGATAACACATTAAGTTAGTAAATAATTTAATATACAGGTCTCACTAGGCCTTGTCATAAAATATACTGATAACACATTAAGTTACCTCATGAGATATTACTGTGATTACAGATGTTAGCCTGGGAATCATCTAAACCTCATGAAATTTTATTTGGATTACAGATATTAGCCTGGGAATCATCTAAACCTCATGAGATATTATTTGGATTACAGATATTAGCCTGGGAATCATCTAAACCTCATGAGATATTACTGTGATTACAGATGTTAGCCTTGGAATCATCTAAACCTATATCAGTAACAGCAATTGGTGAATCAGTGTATTTTATGACAAGGCCTAGTGAGACCTGTATATTAAATTATTTAGTTTAGATGATTCCTAGTCTAACATCTGTAATCCCCATAATATCTCATGAGGTTTAGATGATTCCCAGGCTAACATCTGTAATCACAGTAATATCTCATGAGGTTTAGATGATTCCTAGTCTAACATCTGTAATCCCCATAATATCTCATGAGGTTTAGATGATTCCTAGGCTAACATCTGTAATCCAAATAATATCTCATGAGGTTTAGATGATTCCCAGGCTAACATCTGTAATCCAAATAATATCTCATGAGGTTTAGATGATTCCTAG
>NW_013673576.1:22498-29208 GCF_000517525.1 Limulus polyphemus
CCCTACTAGCTTATCTAGCCATCATTAAGGATGTAGGTTCATTAAAATGTTACAGACTGAACTGAGTTAAAATTGAGGGTGGAGCTTTGTCAACACCATATTGTCCCTACTAGCTTATCTAGCCATCATTAAGGATGTAGGTTCATTAAAATGTTACAGACTGAACTGAGTTAAAATTGAGGGTGGAGCTTTGTCAACACCATATTGTCCCTACTAGCTTATCTAGCCATCATTAAGGATGTAGGTTCATTAAAATGTTACAGACTGAACTGAGTTAAAATTGAGTGTGGGCTTTGTCAACACCTTGCTGTCTCCTGTAGTTATAGTTTAGTGCAGAGCATGTTGTCAGATAGGGAAGTTCCGAACCATTATAGTAACTGCTACAAACTAAAGTAATACGTTAAGGCCTTTGAGTAATATATCTGACACTATTTGAAGTGTTTTTTTAGAGAATAGCTACAGAAATATTCAGGGCTTAATAAGATTGGTTAAACTGAACAGTAATATTGATTTTAAGATAATAAGTTTGAAACATTTGTAAGTGCGACAGTTTTTTTTTTACACTTATTGGATGACAATTCTTGAATATATAGGTTAATTTAGTTAAGAATATTTGGAATTAATATTTCATTCTATGTTTCTGTTGTGAGATTTACAATATTTTCTTTTTAATAGGAGAAACAGAATTCTGTAATTATTTGTTTAAAAATACTAGTGTAAACTCTGCCTGAAAGGTGTATTTCATAATTCAATAAATACCATTGAACTCGGAAATGTATTAGACACAAGTTGTGTAAGGTTTGTAAATTTCACACACTCCTTTTTCTCTGTACAGATTGAACCATGTTCCATTAAGTGTAACTGACTGCAATGGTGATAAGAAAATAGAAACTCTGCCATGGGATTTTTCTAGTAGTGCAGAATTTTTTGTAGCAACTGGAGTGCTGGCCTTCTTGTTCAGCTTGGCTGTTCTCATCATTTACATCTTTTTCTGGTCACTCTATTCAAACAAACAGTTTTTGCCTATTATTGTAAGTATGCATTTTGAAATACTTTTAAATCATATTTTAATGTTTTTATTTTGGTGTGGTATAAGATTAAAAATTTACTTTGTTTTTCTGAAATTTTCAAAATACAAGTTGTTCACACAACTAGTTCTGATGTAGGCCCACAGTTGTTCACACAACTAGTTCTGATGTAGGCCCACAGTTGTTCACACAACTAGTTCTGATGTAGGCCCACAGTTGTTCACACAACTAGTTTTGATGTAGGCCCACAGTTGTTCACACAACTAGTTCTGATGTAGGCCCACAGTTGTTCACACAACTAGTTCTGATGTAGGCCCACAGTTGTTCACACAACTAGTTCTGATGTAGGCCCACAGTTGTTCACACAACTAGTTTGATGTAGGCCCACAGTTGTTCACACAATTAGTTCTGATGTAGGCCCACAGTTGTTCACACAATTAGTTCTGATGTAGGCCCACAGTATTTGGCAAGTGTGAGAGCAAAATTGAGTTTCATGAAATTATACAAAATTCAACTGGGTATCAGTGTTTGAACTTAACACAATTTCAATTTGAGCAACAATTCTGTTTTTGGGTTTTGAAAGAAAGACCTAATTTATTCTCCTTCACTCATCTCTGGTGGCTCAAAAGTTAGTCTGCAGGCTTATACTTGTGTTGGGCACAGCAAAGATAGCCCATTGTGTAGCTTAACAACAAATAAAAAAATTCTAAGTAATGAACGTAGTATTTAAAAAATATAATAACCTAACACTAATGTTTTATTATAGGTATAATTAACCATAATCATGCTTCACCAGCTTGGAAAAAGTGTTCATAAAATAACAATCATTGTAACAAATGGCTTATATAAATAGTGTTCCGACAACTAGTGTGTTTATCGTGTCCCAACCCGCCCGAAGAGCAATGAATATGACAAATATAGTATGTATTATACACTTAAATCCCTATGGGAATAGATGACGAACTAATAGTAATGTCTTATTACAGATATAAGTAAGAAAGTTCTACCAATATCCAGGTTCTGTTGTGTAATTAAACTTAATAATAATGTTATCCAAACAAATGTAGTATTTTAGGTTATTAGTGGTGATGGTAGTTTAATATTAGTACCACTTTGATGTGATGGTAGTTTAATATTAGTACCACTTTGATGTGATGGTAGTTTAATATTAGTACCACTTTCATGTGATGGTAGTTTAATATTAGTACCACTTTGATGTGATGGTAGTTTAATATTAGTACCACTTTGATGTGATGGTAGTTTAATATTAGTACCACTTTGATGTGATGGTAGTTTAATATTAGTACCACTTTGATGTGATGGTAGTTTAATATTAGTACCACTTTGATGTGATGGTAGTTTAATATTAATACCACTTTGATGTGATGGTAGTTTAATATCAGTACCACTTTGATGTGATGGTAGTTTGATATTAGTACCACTTTGATGTGATGGTAGTTTAATATTAGTACCACTTTCGTGTGATGGTGTTATTCATGAGTGGGTATTGTAAAACCTGGTGTATGCTTGTATTTATTGTACAACATTTGTTTTAACTTTCAGGACCTTGTAGTATCACTAGTCTTGACAATTTTTTGGCTGGCAGCGTCTAGTGCTTAGGCAAGTGGAGTCAGTTATCTGAAGTATTATACAAACCCTGACCATTTCTTGAAGTATTTAACTGTTTGCAATGACACTGGTGTGTGTAGCACAAACTTCACTGGAAATTTTGCTTCTTTAAACGTTTCTTTGGTGAGTTGTACTTTTTGCATTGCTTATATTCAACTAACATATACAGTATCTATTCAGATAGGGATATATTACTCTCATATGCTCCAGGAAATTATTGTAAACACATTGTAGAGGTTTTTACTTATACATGAGCCACAGGAGAATATGTGCTACTTACTTGTTTTCAAAGCTCTAATATCTGTCAAACTACGCAGTATTTCATAACATGATTGTTTGTGGTTTAATCTAGTGAACTTTTCAAGTATTTACTATTACTTAGGAATTATTATGTAATTATTCTGATTACAAAGGAAAAATACAACTTAAGTAAAAAAATTAATATTTATAAATCCTTGGTAGAAGATAATAAACAAAGCAACATTTGTAAAGTATAGAAAAAAAGAACATGGACCAAAACATCAGTAAATTATAGAAAGTAGTGGGGTCAAGCAGCACTGTTAATAGAGTGAACAACTTCGAGATCACTATAGAACTTGTAAGACATTTGTTTCAATTTACAACTAACATTTTTTTGTATTTAGTATAGGTTCCAGTTTATTCTTATTTTGATAATAACATTAGCAGTTTCTATTAATTGTATAGTTTCTCGTGATTTGAAATTCTACCATCTTTGTATTGTAAAGATATCCAACTCATTCACAAACTTGAGAAGTAAGAAGTATTGTGAATTTGTGTGTGAAAAAAGAGCTTAGCCTCAACATTTTACAGAATTAGACATGCCACTAATGTGGCACCTGTGCACAGTTGGCACGTCTTTCTGAAATTATGTTAAATTTGGTATTTTATTGAAACAGATATTTGGATTTGCAAATTTCCTTGTGTGGACTGCAAGCCTTTGGTTCATATTTAAAGAAACAAAATTTCACCAACTGATTGGTCAACAGCAGGAGTCCCACCCTCCAGCAACTACTCCAGCAGCAAGTGACAAACATTAACACAAACAGCTGAGGGACCAGAGTTTATGTGGAGATTGACAGTACTGTGGAACAATTATTTTAATTTAAAATGTGATTTTTGAGGTTTATTTTCAGAGACTGATAAATATTGTCATTAATTTCTTAATCTAAACATCATTACTAATTTTTTTATGCATTTTATATTCAATATATTTTTATAAAGTAATTCTTATAACATCAGATGATTGTTTGAAAAAAATTGTATTTTTCCTTTGTTGAATTAACTAAAATTAACCATTGTTGTACTATTGTCCCAACAGTTGTTTACTGCTACACTGTTTCAACAGACTGATTTTGGTGAGAGGGTGATTTAAAAATACAAGTACAGTAAGCAAGTTCTGGTTTTAAAGATTACAATATCTCAAACGACAGTATGGGATGATCATCGAGTAGAAGTTACCCGATGATGACTCAAGTATGATTTAAAATCAGAAATTGTTATTGTATTTTATCATTCAGTTCAGTAAGTTCCTCACTAAACGTCAATCCATTGTTAATTCTGAACCATTGTGAAAAGAATGACGTAATATATTTATCAAGTTTAAAAATGTATTTCTACTTTTCTGTAGAATTACAAATTGGCTGCGAAGTCTTTAATTGGTATTAGTTTCCATACATTTAAAAAACCTGTGAACAAAAGATAATCACGTGATGGTCGTATATCACACGTCGTGATGGTCGTATATCACACGTTGTGATGGTTGTATCACACGTTGTGATGGTCATATATCACACATTGTGATGGTTGTATCACACGTCGTGATGGTCGTATATCACACGTCATGATGGTTGTATCACACGTTGTGATGGTCATATATCACACGTCGTGATGGTCGTATATCACACGTCGTGATGGTTGTATCACACGTTGTGATGGTCATATATCACACATTGTGATGGTAGTATCACACGTGGTGATGGTCGTATCACATGTTGTGATGGTAGTATCACATGTCGTGATGGTCGTATCACACGTCGTGGAACATATTTCTCTTTTAATGACGGCTAAGAAGAACATTTTACAGATTTAGTGATGAGTTTTCCATAAAGCCTGAAGTGTATCTTTCTAACATTTTGAAAGAGAAATGTATTCCATTTGTTAGTTTATGAACATTTGTTTATATTCTTATACAAGTAAGTGAAATTGTTGCCAAAAAAAACAAACTCCAAGGATCCCCTCTGGGAGAGGAGTGTCTGGTGAAGTTATACCTTACATACATGTTTGTACTTAAATACATTTGTTTAATTTAAAGTTTGTAACGTATCAATCACACTTGATAGTTTCCTCGACTGTGACAAAGTTTCCAATGTATTCTTTGAGTCAGTTATAAGTTACTTATACAATTGTTTTTTATTTGATCATGCAAGGTTCTTAAATATGTTTATCAACTGAGTAAAGTAATGATGAAAGTTTGACTTTTTGGAGAGAGAACTTTAAAAGGTTTCAGATTAAATGTGTTATATTCAAGTTTATTACCCTAGGTATTGGGTTAATAGATTGTTAAAAGTGTGATAGTTAGTGCCTATAATCAACATCTTTCAATGTGTTAATATAATGAACGTATAATGTAAGTATGGTGTAAACCACAGTTTGTTCTACTGTTCATTATGTTAAGAAATAAATAAAACAGGAAAAAATTCTGATTTTTAGTGTGTTAAAAAGACATGGAACACAAGGTTGACCTTGCAGGGCCCTCGTCTATAAGTCAAATAACATCAACCTTGCAGGGCCCTCGTCTATAAGTCAAATAACATCAACCTTGCAGGGCCCTCGTCTATAAGTCAAATAACAATTGTTCGTAAACATGCGATGTCACAATATCAACACAAGGTTGACCTTGCAGGGCCCTCGTCTATAAGTCAAATAACAATTGTTCGTAAACATGCGATGTCACAATATCAGTGTACAAACTCGCTGGTTGGGAAAAAAGGTACTAGGCCACTCGTATATTTTCTTTTAGGTTATCGTGCACTTATCATATTCTTTTAAATCAGTAATGGTACATAACTCGGTTGGATTTCAGAGTGACTGCCTTCACCCTATTGTCGGCTCCGTTGATTAGTGATTGAACCATAAATAGTCTAGTTAATAAAATGTATTTTATTTTTTTGCTATAATTTTAACAAATGATAATACAATAAGTTTCATCTGTAGTATTAGTGTGATAATTATTAAATAACTCATCTTTGGGATAATACCTACAACTCGTATCTATTTGTCTAAATTAGTACAGAAACACATTGTATTAGGCCTATTGACGTGACATAAACATTACTTGTGGTGTTTATTTTTAGTAACTGATCACTTGTTATTCTAATTAATAATTTGATTGTTATTTAATTTATAAATTATCAAAGTTCTGTTTATTGAATAGAAATGTAGCTATCAACATAATATGAGTTATAAATGTTAGTTAACACAATCTGGTATTTTAATAAGTAGATTCCAAATAACTACTAGTAAAATGTGAAAAATTTTAATTCATTATTTGTAAAGTCTAGGGATCGAAGATTTTAGCCAAATATATGTGCTGAGGAAAAGCTGTTGATCACAGTTATGTCATAACTTTACTTAGCAATGATAAAAACGTGAAAATTGATACACATGTTCTTTGTGAACATACTCGTAGCTTGATTTAAAAACTTTGCCTATATCAGCATGAAATGTAGCACACTTGTTTATATGACACTCTTGCATATCTTGAGTGTTTCAAAAATCATTACCAACTGTCTTGTTGGGAATCTAATTATCACTAACGAAGGTATTCATTGGCCATAGCTCGTTAATGTTGCAGTTTTTAATTCAAGCTATGAGGATGTTCACAAAGAGCATGTGTATCACTTTTTATATTTTTATCATTGCTAAGTAAAGTTATGATGTCAAAACAGTTTATCATATAATGGCTGGAGATGGCTTGAATGGGTACCTGATGATGACAAAACCTTGTCGAAACGTTGTACATTTGCTGTCATG
>NW_013673576.1:29657-35243 GCF_000517525.1 Limulus polyphemus
ATTACACACGTGACTGTAAGTGTACTTTATTACACACGTGACTGTAAGTGTACTTTATTACACACGTGACTGTAAGTGTACTTCATTACACACGTGACTGTAAGTGTACTTTATTACACACGTGACTAAGTGTACTTTATTACATATGCGACTAAGTGTACTTTATTACACGCGCGACTGTAAGTGTACTTCATTACACGCGCGACTGTAAGTGTACTTCATTACACGCGCGACTGTAAGTGTACTTCATTACACGCGCGACTGTAAGTGTACTTCATTACACGCGCGACTGTAAGTGTACTTTATTACACGCGCGACTGTAAGTGTGCTTTATTACACGCGCGACTGTAAGTGTGCTTTATTACACGGGCGACTGTAAGTGTGCTTTATTACACGCGCGACTGTAAGTGTGCTTTATTACACACATCACTTTAAGTGTACTTCATTACACGCGCGACTGTAAGTGTACTTCATTACACGTGCGACTGTAAGTGTACTTCATTACACGCGCGACTGTAAGTGTACTTCATTACACACGCGACTGTAAGTGTACTTCATTACACACGCGACTGTAAGTGTACTTTATTACACGCGCGACTGTAAGTGTACTTTATTACACGCGCGACTGTAAGTGTACTTTATTACACGCGCGACTGTAAGTGTACTTTATTACACGCGCGACTGTAAGTGTACTTTATTACACGCGCGACTGTAAGTGTACTTTATTACATATATCACTGTAAGTGTACTTTATTACATATATCACTGTAAGTGTACTTTATTACATATATCACTGTAAGTGTACTTTATTACATATATCACTGTAAGTGTACTTCATTACAAACGCGACTGTAAGTGTACTTTATTACACACGCGACTGTAACTGTACTTTATTACATATATCACTGTAAGTGTACTTTATTACATATATCACTGTAAGTGTACTTCATTACAAACGCGACTGTAAGTGTGCTTTATTACACACGTGACTAAGTGTACTTCATTGCATATGTGACTGTAAGTGTACTTTATTACACGCGCGACTGTAAGTGTACTTTATTACACACGCGACTGTAAGTGTACTTTATTACACACGCGACTGTAAGTGTACTTTATTACACACACAACTGTAAGTGTACTTTATTACACACGCGTGACTGTAAGTGTACTTTATTAAACGTGCGACTGTAAGTGTGCTTTATTACACGCGCGACTGTAAGTGTGCTTTATTACACGCGCGACTGTAAGTGTGCTTTATTACACGCGCGACTGTAAGTGTGCTTTATTACACGCGCGACTGTAAGTGTGCTTCATTACATACGTGACTGTAAGTGTGCTTCATTACATACGTGACTGTAAGTGTACTTCATTACATACGTGACTGTAAGTGTACTTTATTACACACGCGTGACTGTAAGTGTACTTTATTACACGTGCGACTGTAAGTGTACTTTATTACACGTGCGACTGTAAGTGTGCTTTATTACACACGTGACTAAGTGTGCTTTATTACACACGTGACTAAGTGTACTTCATTACATATGTGACTGTAAGTGTACTTTATTACACGCGCGACTGTAAGTGTACTTTATTACACACGCGACTTTAAGTGTGCTTCATTACACACGTGACTGTAAGTGTGCTTCATTACACACGTGACTATAAGTGTGCTTCATTACATACGTGACTGTAAGTGTGCTTTATTACACACGCGACTGTAAGTGTACTTTATTACACATGTCACTGTAAGTGTACTTTATTACACGCGCGACTGTAAGTGTACTTTATTACACGCGACTGTAAGTGTGCTTCATTACACGCATGACTGTAAGTGTACTTCATTACATACGTGACTGTAAGTGTACTTTATTACACGCGACTGTAAGTGTGCTTTATTACACACGCGACTGTAAGTGTACTTTATTACACATGTCACTGTAAGTGTACTTTATTACACGCGACTGTAAGTGTGCTTTATTACACACGCGACTGTAAGTGTGCTTTATTACACACGCGACTGTAAGTGTACTTTATTACACATGTCACTGTAAGTGTACTTTATTACACGCGCGACTGTGTGTTTTATTACACGTGCGACTGTAAGTGTGTTTTATTACACACGCGACTGTAAGTGCACTTTATTACACGCGACTGTAAGTGTACTTTATTACACGCGACTGTAAGTGTGCTTCATTACACGCGTGACTGTAAGTGTACTTCATTACATACGCGACTGTAAGTGTACTTTATTACACATGTCACTGTAAGTGTACTTTATTACACGTGCGACTGTAAGTGTGTTTTATTACACACGCGACTGTAAGAGTACTTTATTACACACGTGACTGTAAGTGTACTTTATTACACGTGCGACTGTAAGTGTGTTTTATTACACACGCGACTGTAAGAGTACTTTATTACACACGCGACTGTAAGAGTACTTTATTACACACGTGACTGTAAGTGTACTTTATTACACACGCGACTGTAAGTGTGTTTTATTACACACGTGATGACTGTAAGTGTGTTTTATGACACACGCGACTGGAATACCTAGAGATTCTGTAGCGTGCATTTATCCTGAGGTTATCATAAAATGAAGAAATTTCACTACAGAACTAATGATTTGATTATGTACTTAATGTAATATTCATTCAAAGATGCAGACTTGGAACTCGTGTTTGGATAAGTTTTTTATGGTTACCACTATAATGTATACATAATATCGAAGGGATTATATACATAAAAACACTTCAGATGTTTCTCTAAACAGCTGAATGAACTATCATTTCCCACAAAACCTAATTCAGGCATCCACCTGGAACAAAGATTATTAATTATGTTAGTCGTAAGTGTGGGTGTCATCAATACATCTGTGGTAAACCAGTAGTTGACATAGTAAATAAATCCATCTTATACAATGGTACAATATTCATTACAAATCACTAATACTTACCTACTTGATCCAGCTGCATAAGCCTGAAATACAGTTTTGGTAACTATGTTCTTAGTGTTCACCACCTCATGTTACCATTAATAGTACATTCAAGTAGTCTCATTTAATCAAATAAAACGATATGAACTAAAGGTTTATGAGTACAGAAACTTGTTTGGTTCTAGCAGCATGAAAATGTCTTTATATCTGGAGGTTGCCAGGTTTCAGTTTGGTGTAGTTTCCATCACTTGACTGAAAAAAGAAAACATACATTACTACCGAGTCGTAACTTACTTAACACCTACACAAAACATACATTACTACCAAGTCGTAACTTACTTAACACATACACAAAAAACATACATTACTACCGAGTCGTAACTTACTTAACACCTACACAACACATACATTACTACCGAGTCGTAACTTACTTAACACATACACAAAAAACATACATTACTACCGAGTCGTAACTTACTTAACACCTACACAAAACATACATTACTACCGAGTCGTAACTTACTTAACACCTACACAACACATACATTACTACCGAGTCGTAACTTACTTAACACCTACACAACACATACATTACTACCAAGTCGTAACTTAACACATACACAAAACATACATTACTACCGAGTCGTAACTTACTTAACACATACATTACTACTGAGTCGTAACTTACTTAACACCTACACAAAACATATATTACTACCGACTCGTAACTTACTTAACACCTACACAAAACATACATTACTACCGAGTCGTAACTTACTTAACACCTACACAAAACATACTACCAATTCTCAATTTAATTAGCACTACTTGAAACACTGACTAGAATGAAATATGGACAAGTTTCATATCTCCTCTTCATGAAACATATCCAGTAATTAAAAATACTTGTATATTACTGTATTTGGGTATGATGTTACATAACTAATAATGTCTAACTCATTCCTGTATTCTAGCATGATGTCAGTCATGTTACATAATTAATAAAGTCTACATTACCCCACTACTCCTGTATCCTGGCATGATGTTGGTCATGTTACATAATTAATAAAGTCTAACTTACCCCACTACTCCTGTATCCTGGCATGATGTTGGTCATGTTACATAATTAGTAAAGTCTACGTTACTCCACTACTCCTGTATCCTGACATGATGTCAGTCATGTTACATAATTAATAAAGTCTAACTTATCCCACTACTCCTGTATCCTGGCATGATGTCAGTCATGTTACATAATTAATAAAGTCTACATTACCCCACTACTCCTGTATCCTGGCATGATGTCAGTCATGTTACATAATTAATAAAGTCTACATTACTCCACTACTCCTGTATCCTGATATGATGTCAGTCATGTTACATAATTAGTAAAGTCTACATTACCCCACTACTCCTGTATCCTGACATGATGTCAGTCATGTTACATAATTAGTAAAGTCTAACTTATCCCACTACTCCTGTATCCTAGCATGATGTCAGTCATGTTACATAATTAGTAAAGTCTACATTACCCCACTACTCCTGTATCCTGGCATGATGTTGGTCATGTTATATAATTAATAAAGTCTACATTACCCTACTAATCCTGACATGATGTTGGTCATGTTACATAATTAGTAAAGTCTACATTACCCCACTACTCCTGTATCCTGACATGATGTCAGTCATGTTACATAATTAGTAAAGTCTACGTTACTCCACTACTCCTGTATCCTGACATGATGTCAGTCATGTTACATAATTAATAAAGTCTAACTTATCCCACTACTCCTGTATCCTGGCATGATGTCAGTCATGTTACATAATTAGTAAAGTCTACATTACCCCACTACTCCTGTATCCTGGCATGATGTTGGTCATGTTATATAATTAATAAAGTCTACATTACCCTACTAATCCTGACATGATGTTGGTCATGTTACATAATTAATAAAGTCTAACTTATCCCACTACTCCTGTATCCTGGCATGATGTCAGTCATGTTACATAATTAGTAAAGTCTAACTTACCCCACTACTCCTGTATCCTGGCACATCCCATGGAATATCGTATCCATTTTCAAGAATCCTGCATGACTCTGGAACTGGGGGAGGGCCATAAGAAGAACGTGATCCATATGCTACATAAATTGGTTGATTTTCTGTAAAGTAATGAATAATATTATAGTTTAAAATTTACTTGATCATAATAAATAATTCTCTCCACCCTAACTTGATGTGAAATAACACAACTGATCAAGATATCACTTACTTTCTACAATATACTCTTTCTTCAGACAAGCCCACACAACTATGATGTCTAACTTGATGTGAAATAACACAACTGATCAAGATGTCACTTACTTTCTACAATATGCTCTTTCTTCAGACAAGCCCAGGCAACTATGATGTCTAACTTGATGTGAAATAACACAACTGTTCAAGATGTCACTTACTTTCTACAATATGCTCTTTCTTCAGACAAGCCCAGGCAACTATGATGTCTAACTTGATGTGAAATAACACAACTGTTCAAGATGTCACTTACTTTCTACAATATGCTCTTTCTTCAGACAAGCCCAGGCAACTATGATGTCTAACTTGATGTGTAATAACACAACTGTTCAAGATGTCACTTACTTTCTACAATATGCT